>NW_026652289.1:92597171-92723671 GCF_009828535.3 Hylobates moloch | reverse complement strand
TCCCAGGTTCATGCCATTCTCCTGCCTCAGCCTCCCGAGTAGCTGGGACTACAGGCACCCGCCACCACGCCTGGCTAATTTTTTGTATTTTTAGTAGAGACGAGGTTTCACTGTGTTAGCCAGGATGGTCTCGATCTCCTGACCTCGTGATCTGTCCACCTCGGCCTCCCAAAGTGCCGGGATTACAGGCGTGAGCCACCGTGCCTGGCCCAAAGTTATATTTTATCCTGATGACAAATTTGAATGGTAAATGTGTTCTGGGGGAAGACAACCAAAGACTATACCATATTTCCTTCCTGAGGGGTTTTATCTCTGAAGTGGCAGACTGCATTTCTAGATGTAGTTATAACTAGTAGCTTTAAAATACTTGTTTGGAGCTCTAGATTGGGCCCTGTTCTTTTATGGTGATGTCTGCCTACACCGGCTCAGGTGATAACTCCACTGCTCACTGTTCGGTTTTAGATGTGAATGAATGCCTAGATCCAACCACATGCATCAGTGGGAACTGTGTCAACACTCCAGGCAGCTACACTTGTGACTGCCCACCTGATTTTGAACTGAACCCAACTCGAGTTGGCTGTGTTGGTAAGACCTTAAAAACTTTTCACAGAAGCAAGCATACCGTGTATTATTTTGAAAACAGCACCAAACATTCCATTCTCAAAGTTTACAAAATGAATGATACAGAAATTTAAACATTTCCTGACTCTGCTTTAGATTCAGATATCTTTTCCATAGGGAAAATTCTCGGTAGTGTATAATGTTCATGGGCACTTTTTAGTTTCTCAGTAAAAGTAAATTATGGCTTTTGAACAGTTCCTGAAATGAGTTTGAATTTTCAACCCCAGTGGAAAGATTCTGCCTGACGCTTCTGTGTTTCTACATGGTAAATAGATACCCGCTCTGGAAATTGCTATTTGGATATTCGACCTCGAGGAGACAATGGAGATACAGCCTGCAGCAATGAGATTGGAGTTGGTGTTTCCAAAGCTTCCTGCTGCTGTTCTCTGGGCAAAGCCTGGGGTACTCCTTGTGAGATGTGCCCTGCTGTGAACACATGTAAGTGGACATCCTCCTATTTATTATTATTTCAACTCCAGCCAGTTCTCCTTTCTAGATGAGAAGATAAACCTTTTCTACTCTTAGATCAGAGAAGAAAGATCAGTCCTCTCAGCCCTGTAGAGGGGACCTTATTCCCAATTTGAGAGTCAGAAAATATTCCTGGTTGGCTCACACTAAAAGATCGGGTAGGGCAGGTAACGTCTCACTTCTGTGTAAGTGAAAAGCAGACAGCATTACTTTAAAGATTGTCCAGACTAGGTCACTTGAACCATGTTGCTTACCTTCCAGGGACACATTGATTATCTCTCCTCTTCTCATCTATCTCTCCTCTTTCCATAGTTTGGAAAGCTCTAGGCCAGACTCAGTGTCCCTGGGTTTAAAGAGAAGCAATTAGTTAAGCAACTACAAAATGGAAGATTATTCCATTGTTGTGGTGTGGCTTGAAAGAAAGCTTTAGCATGTGATTGTAAGGACATACAAACTATGTCTTCTAAAAATATAAAAGGGTTTTCATTTTTCCAAGTGTGTCCTGTATTATGGTTCAGAATTAGATGTAGCTTCTTTGGCAAAAGTCAGTGGCTACCGCTTATAGCGTATATTGGGACAGGTTTGGATTCTTGTTTTGCTGAAGGGTCATTTATTCAATTCTTCTAAAAATATTTGTTGAGTACCTGAGTGTGTACTCTGGATGTGCAAAGATGAGTTAGACTAGATCCTGCTCTTCAGGAGAATACAGCATAGTAGGCAAATTATGACCTAAACATAAGCGCTGTAATTCAAAATAGGCCTCAGAAAGAGAAGAAAGAGCAGGCACAGTGCTGTGTTGGTACAAAGAGCGCACCTGGTGCAAATTAGTACTCCACTACTTGTCACCCGTGTAACCTTGGGCAAGTTCCTTAGCATTCATAAAATACCTCATAGGATTAAATGAAATCACCCACGCAGAGCACCCAGCACAGGGGTGAGTGCTCAGCCGGCGCCTCCTTCTTTCTTCTCTTCAGAAACGGAGGTCAGTTCTGCTTGGGAGAGGGTGGTGAGCCTTCGAGAAGGTTGTGACATGAAAGAAGAAACTCAAAAAGTATGGATGATTGCGGAAAGAGGAGAACAAGTCAAAGAGGAGGACTGTTCATTTCACTGGTGTCGAAGGGGGCAAACTAAGACACTTAACTGGGGGAGTCAGCTTCGTAGATTAGTAATAGTAGCAAAACAATAGATATCCACACCACACCAGATCTGGACCAGAGTCAGAACCGGAATATGTACATATAGGCATGTGTACATATAATTTCAGGAAGCCAGGACAGGGATTAGCAGATCTGGACAGACCATGACATTACGAAAGAACTGATCTTATAGATCCTCACTGGGATGATGCAGCAGGTTACAGACATTCTTATTCACATGTCCTGTACATATCACTGTCCTGGTGCATGCCACTGAAATAAATGTTTCTAGGTAAAATACTTGGATGAAAGAATTAATGGGGGAAACCCAAGGACACAATAGAAAGTTGTTTTGGGAAACCAAGAGAATCAATATTGCCACCCATAGAAACAGAGGCGCAAGAAAGGTCTCTAGTCATTAAGGAGAGAATTGGGATGGGAATCAACAGAGAACAGCTTTTCCTAAGGCTCTGTTTGGAAAGGGTTTTGGAAAGAAGCCAATTAAGATTATTAAGGGAAGCTGTAATTCCCAGAAAGTAAGGCTGAACAGAACGTAAAAATGAAGACGAAGTTTTTCAGAAAATAAAAAGGGAAAGAAAATCTGTAAAAAGAAATAAGGGATGAAGGTAAGGGATGAAACAGTCCACACGCATATAAGACCAGGGAGTGGTTAGAGTTCAAGGACTGAGGACAGTGGCCTTGCATTGGGGACACATAATAAAAACCATTGGAAAATGGGAAGTGTACACAAAGGTGTTAACTTACTTCAGACGGGCAGAGTAACAACTAAAGATTCCTGAAAGTGAACATTTTCAGTTGGATATGTCAGTATTTCTCTTGAGGATACTATTTCTAAAAACTTTAGATTCAGAACAACTCAATTTGAATTTTTGTTTCAATAGCCGAGTACAAAATTCTTTGTCCTGGAGGGGAAGGTTTCCGACCAAATCCTATCACCGTTATATTGGAAGGTAATTGTGTTTCCTTTGTCTTAAAGCACACATAACTTGAATTTCCTTGGGTTTATTTACAATGCTAAAGGAATGCCTTTGTTTTGATTTTGACAGATATTGATGAGTGCCAGGAGCTACCAGGGCTGTGCCAAGGAGGAAAATGTATCAACACCTTTGGGAGTTTCCAGTGCCGCTGTCCAACCGGCTACTACCTGAATGAAGATACACGAGTGTGTGATGGTAAATGGTCCTTGTAGGATGATAAGGTCTTGCAGATATCAAGAACTGACCTGCAAAACCAGAATATGGTTGCCAGGAAAGTAGAATTTAGCAGCGTAGCACAATGGTCTAAACACAAACATAGCCAGGTAAATATGTCACACGTGTGGCAATTTGGACTAATGTTACTCAAATGATGTCATTTCTGGTAAGTTCTAAATCTCCCTCTTTTCCTGAGAAAAACAGAATCTTATTCTGCTGGATCGTAGCCTCATTTATGCTTACAAAAGAGTTTTCCACGCTCTTCAGAAAAGCCATTTTTCACGAGAGTGGCACAGGTCCCATTTCAGTGCTACTTCTCTATTTGGGGGAGTTCTGGGCCCTCTTCTTTTAATCCTTCACCACTTATCATTGGTGCTCATGTATTCAAATAAGCTTCTCCTAGAAGGCGGCCCTTTGGCTTTATGCTATGAGTGGTGGCCCTTGTTCATCCTGTGTTACTGGAAAGGTGGAGAATATTAATCACTTACAGGTTTCAGAGTACTTCGGCCATGAGCCATGGTTTTCATCTACATGGAGGAATCACACAACTGTTTAGGAAAGAGACCTCCTTGTGCTCTGCATAAGAAATATTCCCCTGGCTCTTTAAATGCCTTATTAGGTCACCCAGACAATGGCAACCTTATTGAGTATTAGTTGAACATCACAGTGTATATGGCACAGCTCTAAGACCCATAGAGTTAACAAAGATTAGAATCAACTCCTTCATTTGGAAGTGGGGAGAGGATGTGAAATATGCTCCATGCTGCCTTACCAATGCAGATTCATGAAGCCAGCTGTTAATGGCTTTGGGATACTGTATACCCTATCATAGATTTTGTGAACATAAGAAGCATACTTGTCTTCCTAAGAGATATTTGGTATTTTAATTTCTCCACATTTCTATCTCTGCCTACCTTTGGGGATATTATAGGTTCATTTATTAGGAGACTCATTATTATATTTGATATGCCTCATGTCAGAAGGCAAGAGTTCCTTTTCTTTTTTGTTTTTGCTTTTTGTTTGTTTCAAGACAGAGTCTTGCTCTGTTGCCCAGGCTGGAGTGCAATGGCATGATCTTGGCTCACTGCAACCTCTGCATCTAGGGTTCAAGCAATTCTCCTGCTTCAGCCTCCTAAGTAGAGTAGCTGGGACTACAGGTGTGCACCACCACTCCTGGCTAATTTTTGTATTTTTAGTAGAGATGGGGTTCACCGTGTTGGCCAGGCTAGTCTGGAACTCCTGACCTCAAGTGATCCATCCACCTTGGCCTCCCAAAATGCTGGGATTACAGGCATGAGCCGCCATGCCCAGTGAAGAGTTCCTTTTCTAAAACCCTCTTTCCTCAAAAGGCACACATTTGCAAAGAGAGAGGACACGGATTAATGAAATACCTATTTTTGTTATCTTATTTGAAAATACCCTATAGATTGTCTCCTCTATTGTCAACATTCATATTGACATTAAGTATCAGGCCATTCCAAAATGTGAAGTTTTCATATTCACATACCACTTTCTCTTTGGATTATAGATGTGAATGAATGTGAGACTCCTGGAATCTGTGGTCCAGGGACCTGTTACAACACCGTTGGCAACTACACCTGTATCTGTCCTCCAGACTACATGCAAGTGAATGGGGGAAATAATTGCATGGGTAAGTCCAAGCTCTTCTCGGTAATGCATGTTTGGTTCTCATCTACAAAGAGGAAGAGAGCTCACAAGTTCATCACCTTAGGGTGATGTTACTCATCAGACTGAGTGCTGGCATCCCTTCACTGTCTTGTTAGGAGCCTCTTCCCCTGTAAATCATTACTTGGCATTTTTTCACCACCACGGGTGGGTGGTTGGGAGTTTTCTCTAAAATGTAATGTTGGAAAATCCCAAACAACAGTTAATAGTACTTCTTTTGTTTGACTTTTGGGTGTATCTTTGTACAATTATATTTACAGCACTGACCTACAGTATTAAAACATCATGAGTCGGAAATGAGAAACTTACTGCCAAATGGCAGTAGAGAATTGTTACTAGGAGACTGGGCAGAGAGTCATTTAAAGTTTATTAATGCTACAGCTATATAATGACTTAGTTCTGTGGCATGAAATATCAGGGAATGTATTTGTCAAAGTCCTTTTTCTTGTAGCAGCGTAGGTAGCTAGAAAGTTGTGTAAGAGCCAGTTTTTTGTGTCCTTATCAAAGTCAAGCTACAATACAACTCAAATGAAACTTGCTTGTTGAGTATCCACTTAGAAATTTGTTGTGATTTCCCACACGGCATCACCAACCCTCCAATCCTTTTTTTTACCTCCCTTCTAGATATGAGAAGAAGTTTGTGCTACAGAAACTACTATGCTGACAACCAGACCTGTGATGGAGAACTGTTATTCAACATGACCAAGAAGATGTGCTGCTGTTCCTACAACATTGGCCGGGCCTGGAATAAGCCCTGTGAACAGTGTCCCATCCCAAGTACAGGTGAGTTTTAGTTTCTCCATTATCAAAAATATAGGTTGAAAACTTACCCATGAATTGTTGGGGAAATCAGTCTCAGCGAAGGAAGCAAAGTGTGCATTGTTTTATCTTTACAGGGAAAAAAATGGCTCATGATTTAAATTCACAGTTGGAGCTGGTCATTCCCACCGCACATTGCGTCACAGAATATGTTTTCTAATGTATACCCTAATACGTAACCAGACTTGTAAACTTAGCATATCACAAAAATATAAACTATAAACAGTGTTCTCATTGTTACTGAATTCTTCATGTATCTAAAAGACTGTAAACATTAGACAAATCAATGTGACAATAAGGGAAACGTAATTCCTTGTCTTTTTACTTATTTAAAGCTAAACTCGTTCCAAAAATAATTAAAGGCAGCCTACAAAGATGTAAATGTTAAACAAGAAATAAGCATAAGGCAAATAGCAAACAAGAATAAGAAAGATAGAGCCAGGAACAGGACTAATACACAAAATTCAAGCCGGGAATTCCTACACACTTGCCTGAAATAAGCAATAATTTTAGCCCCAAATTTTCTAGCAGCTCCTATGAAAAGGGAGATGTGATCAAGTACAAAATTCTCAATGACCATAAAGAAAACTCAAAATGAAAGGAAAGTGCAACTTTTCTTGATATTGAGATCCGAGATAAATTTCTTCTTATATTCTCATAGAGAAAGAAACTAAATAATATTTGTCTTAAAAAAAAAAAAGGGCTAAATTGCATCCTTTGAGTAGATAAAGACATTAGTGTACTGTTCTTATATCATATGGTATATGCTGTGCATTATGTATGTGATGATGACATCATTTGCCAAGATTATGATTTGGGTTAATTGAAATTATCATGCAAGGAATTGATTAGGGGATTCTATAAAGGGAATCCTACACCATTTTCCACAGTGATATATAAAATATTAAATCTGTTGTTTGGCACTACTTGACATTGCATGCAATAGAAAATTCTTTTTTAGTAAAATGTATTATTCCATCCATTGTTTACTCCAGAAACAATATAATAACCACCACTTAGAATTCTGATTTACCTCCACCCTGCAAAATGTTTCTAGACCAGGGCTTGGCAAAATACACCCCGTGGGCCAAATCTATCCCACCATCTACTTTTGAATGGCCTGCAAGCTAAGAAGGATTTCTACATTTTAAATGGTTGGAAAAAATCAGAATAGTATTTCATAACATGAAAGTTACATGAACTTCAGATTTTGTTTCCCATAAATAAAACTTTATTAGAGCACACTAATTTATTTCCATATTGTCTACTACTGCTTTCATGGCAGCATTAAATAGTTTTGATGACTGTACAGCCTGCAAAGCCTAAGATATTTACTCTCTGTCCCTTTATTAAAAAGTTTGCTGACCCTTGATCTTGAATAATGGCCTTTACAACTTTAGGTGGTACTTACCTGTTAGTAAAAAATCTGAAGCTTATACACACCTGGTGTGCATTTATATGTAAAAGTCTATGTGTATATATCTATGTATGTGTGTATGTATTTGTTTTCAATTATATTGAAAAATACGTTTATTATTTTTCTGAGCTGTTCTAATATAAAGTGTACACAAAATTAATTTTTTTTAAAGATTAGATTTTTCCAAAGATAGATAGAAGTCCTCGCATTTTCTTTTTTATCCTAATGGATTATTGCATATTCCTGTGGAGACCACTTTGGAAACCCTTAGTATAGACTAACATTTACTTTTAGAAATGATTGCCTGAGTTTTGAATATCTACATACTCTTGTGTAGAATGCAAGATTTCTTCTTGATGTTGGATATTCACCAAATCCAGTCATGGCTTTTCATTAGCTATGAAATCTGCGTATATTTTAAGGGTCCCTGTAGTTTCTTTGGGTGACCAATGTCAGCTGGCATTACAGTGTTGGAAGTGAACACTCACAGATTAAGGAAACAAAACACAAGGAGAATAACATGCTATATTTTGATTAAAATACTTCCAGAAATCTTTTACTGATTTTCACTGAGTGTGACCAATAAGGCAATGGCCATCTGAAGCTTAGATTGATACCATACCTTACCAGTTACAGTCATGATCTGGACTTACAAAATCTCACAGTTAGAAGGGACTGCTGATAGAATTTAGTTCATCCTTTATTATCTGTTAAATTTGACTAATTCAAGTGAGAGAAAGACAAAGAGAGACAGAAAAGGAGAGAGGGAGAAGGGGAGAATATGACAAGAGCTGTACCAAATGAAACTGGTGAAGGTTGGTTGATTGACCCAAATTAGTCATTGATAGATCTGATGTCAAGAATGTGGCTAGATTTGCTATGGTCTTCTATAATCTACTGAGAAAATGGCTTTTGTACGTGTTCCTCAAACCCTAGATCTCTTAATGCAGAGTAGAGAGAGGCACTCTTACCAGTCCCTGAGTTCAGAGCTGAATAACATCCATATTGAAATCCAAACTCCTACAGGTAGACTCATGTGAATGAGTGGTATGTGATCTGGGGATCTCTACTTCTCCTTCATTATCACGTCAACATTAGATCATTTTTTCTTCAATATTTGTCTTACAGGCAAGATTATATCTGTAGGAATTTTCAGGAATTTACAGAAATAATCTGTAAATGATTATTTATAGATTGAATAAATATATTAAATTTATTCAATTTAAAATAAATTTGAAGAATTTATTTTAAATTCTTCAAACTACAGACAAATACCTTTCAAGAATGCTTACAAAATAATCTTTTTCAGTCCAATTATTGTTCTTTGCTGACCCCTATCCTCCCATCCCGCCTTTGTTTAATCATTGCAGATGAGTTTGCTACACTCTGCGGAAGTCAAAGGCCAGGCTTTGTCATCGACATTTATACCGGTTTACCCGTTGGTGAGTCACGACGGCATTGTCAGAACTTTCTGGTTTTTTGCCTTTGTGTTAACAACAGGAGTACACCATTATTTTCTCAGTTCCCATTTTTTTCTTAAAGAAAAAAAATGTTAAACAATGCCTTTCACTTTATTGAAACACTGATTCTTAGTTTGAAACAAACTATGCAAACACCCTGTGCAGCTCCACCTAATTGGCAACAACATTTGTTGTTCATGATTAAGGGGATTGGAAAGCTTTTCCCAAAATTACAATCAAGCATAGTTATACCAACCTTAGGCATCAACATGGGGAGAGATTCTGGGAGTAGGGCCAGCTGATATTTGATTTGACTGTAATTCTCAATCCTTCCTTCTGACTAAGACCAGGTTAATTGACTTTTCACACCAATCCTTACATGTAGAGTGTTTATATAAGATCCTTTCGTGGATCAATTTTATCTTACATGGAATCTCCTCAGGCCATCTGCTTTGGGAATTTCAGATGTAAAATAAAAATCTTTGCAGTCTGAGGCCCTGCCTGGTAAATGAAGCAGAGAACACAACATTGGGAGAGATGCTTGTGCAAGATTCAGAAGTATTGCACAGCACTCAGCCAGTGCAGGCAATGCCCTTGTGGTTTAAAACCAAATAACATAAAAGTAGATGGAAAGCTATTGCATTCTCTGAGTTTTTCCCTGGTGTGATTTATATGCATCCTTAGATGCCCTCTTAAGTCTGCACAGTTGTGTCTAGTAGCAAACATCACCACTTGCTTTATTCCACCTTATTCATAATAAGTAAACTAAAATCCACATCAGCCTTTCCAGTGACCTTGTTTAAGAAAGCAAGAGTCTGGTCCAGCAATCAGCCTGGCTCCCTTAGTGCCAGATCCATATGGCTCCACAGTCTCGTCCACGTCCAAAGAAACTTCATGGTTTGGAAAGAAAAACTGCTAAATGACATTGGCATGGAACACCTGGCCCTAGCTGCTTTGTTTTTCCCCTTCCCAAAACAGATCTTTTAACCTCCCTAGAATCTGCGATCCCAAGATAAGTGGTCTGTAGTGGTAATGGTTCTCCACGGACCGACCAGGCATGTACCCCAGCAAGGCTGCCCTCCAAGGTTGGCAGTAAGCAAAGACTAGAAACAACATTAGCGTTGTCCACTAGGAGAGCTGGAAAGGCTTCAGACTTCATCTAGTCCAGATGCCTTGCTTCATATTTGAGGAGACAGAGGCCCAGAGAGGGGAAGGGACTCACCCAAGGCCACCCAGCTGATTAATAACAGAGCTGGGACCAGAACACAGTCCTGACTCATGGCTTAGTTTGCTTCTAGCTCATGAAAACTGGACATGTGATATTTAGCTATATGCTTATTGTTACCAAATTCCACCATGACAAAATATTTAGATGACTGAAAAACTTTGTTTTATTTAAGCTTTATACTCGCCTTTTGGAAGATCTTATGATTGTTGGCATGTGGAGTCCATTCATATAGGGTTAAAACTATAGCATGTTTGTCAATCTTGTCTTAAAATATAAACTTCACTAAGTTGAAGTTCAAATAAAATCCTGACAGGAAAAGAAAATATAATTTTTAATATATCCTTTTGCTATTTTACACCTAACAATGGCTGGAAATTAGACTCAGCCTGTTATTGTTAAACTTGATAATAATATATCACTTATATTTAAAACAAATGAATGTGAATATGATGTTTCGTGTTCTAACCCACAATGAATGAATGGCATCTGAATTTGTTTTTTGTTTACTTATGATACACAGTTGTGATGTAACTTTACATGGCTTTTATATGACATGAATGACAAAGGTGTGAAAGATCTAAAGACATAATTGCGTGTATTCAAAATAGCAATGAACCCTTTGAGATTCTAAGCTGTCTCTTTTCGTTAAATAGGTCAATTTTGCCTTCACACGAAATCAAGCCCTTTTTTAAAAAGGGTCTAAAATAAATCTATGACATCAAGTTTCTCCTTTAAAACAGATTGGTTATAGAGTGTGGTTCTTCTAAAATTGCAGCAGCTCTTGTGGGCTCCACTTCAGTCCATGATCATCTTCTCACAAAGTATGCAAGCAAAGTATGTACCTTGCAAAGGCTCCTGACTATAATAAGTAAACAACATATCTCAACAACAGTCATAGAAACTAGTGAATTGGAAGACTTTGGATTGTAGACCAAGGCTTTGCCTACCTCCCAGCTGAGGTGTTTCATCAAACCCAGCCAAGGGGCTGATGGAAGGGCCCTCCAGGATAACAAAAGTGTTGATGACAGTTCTGTGAAGATTGTATTAGGGTGATGCAGGAAATTACCATAATACGATCTTCCCTTATATGATAAGGGAGGCAGGATGTCCTGTTAACTGAGTCCCAGTGTCAAATCCTGACTCTGCCTTTCATTGGCTGCTTGGTCTTGGGCAGGTTATATCCTGTGGCTTGGCCTCACTTGCTTCATCTCTTAGTTAGAATAGTCATAGTACCGAGACCATCTCATGGGGTGGCTGTGATAATTCAGCCAATAAATACAGGTTAGATGCTTGAGAAACATACCAGGCATGCAGCAAATGAGATACTGTCACTATTAATACTATTACCATTATTATTACTATTACTACTCTTATCCTAGAGGGTACTTCAGTGGTCAGGAGTTCTGAGTGGGTAAGACAGAGATGGGACCACTCCAGGCTGGTGAGGTGTCCAAAGTCTGTCTCCATAGCTGGCCAGCCCTGCCTTAGCAGCCTGGGTCCTGGCCGTGTTCTCACTCTTGGTCCTATTTTAGTGCTCACCAACACACTGCCAGACACTTGCTCTTAACTGAACAAATTTGAATTGAGCACTTACTACCTGTCATGTAGAGTGCTAAGGAACCATAACACAGTGATGGAGAGCCAAGCCCAACTCCCAGCCTTAGGAAGCACACATTCTACTGCGACAGTTCTTCCTCGGTGCTGACCTTGTCTTCATTGTCAGCCCCGGCCCAGCTGACATCCCCACACCTGACTTACCTCCTTTCTAAAGCCACATGAAGTAGGAAGGGGGAGTTGAACTGGAATTTGAAAGATCAGAGTTCCATATGACCATGTGCTCCTCTGCGGTTCTTTACCAGCTCACCTCTCCCTTTTCCCTAAATATAGGCACACTTGGGTGGAGAGGCTGTTTTCTCTTGACCATCCCTTCTATTCTACTCATCTGGTGTATCCACAGTGCCCAGAGGATACAAAGATATCTCCTACCTGTACAAAATTGACATTCTGAAGCAAAACCCAAAACATATATTTTAAATCCAGTTAGACTTACGTCTGGAAAGTGGTTTAGTTATCTCAATTTGCTATTCACTGATGTCCCCTATTGCCGTCACCACCACCCCAACACACACACACACACACACACACACGCACGCACGCACGCACGCACTTTCCATCTTGTCTTACCCTGCTCAGGGATCATGTGCTGTCCTGTCACTCATGAATGACTACTCTGTCTCTAGATATTGATGAGTGCCGGGAGATCCCAGGGGTCTGTGAAAATGGAGTGTGTATCAACATGGTTGGCAGCTTCCGATGTGAATGTCCAGTGGGATTCTTCTATAATGACAAGTTGTTGGTTTGTGAAGGTAAGTGGCATCGTGACTTTATCATATCCAGAAAAGAGCTAACTGATGAGCTACCTAATGATACACACTTGGCGAATTTCACAACACTGAAATTTCAGAAATGCATTAAGCTCTAGAAATAGTAAAGGGCATGGTGTGGAACAACATGAAATTTCATGCAAAAAAAAAAAAAAATCACTAACTTCAGTGGAAAAACCAGGAGGCACATTCCCAGCCCCCTTCCCCCAACACACAGTGTGTTAATATTAGACTTCCCAGCTGATATGAAAAAGCTTTGAGTTCCTGGGTGTGTCACATAGATTGCTTTTGTTTCACATTGCTTGAAAATCAATATGAGTGGACAGTCATGCTAGTTGACTCTCAAAATCACTTCTCTTCCAGACAGAGACTTTGCTACTCCCAAGTGAAAACAAGGTTAATGCAGATATTCCAAATGCATGAGAGAATTCCAAATGGCAAGAACAGCAAATTTGATTTTATATGAAGAATGTTGGCATGCACATGTACTTATTTCATTTTCAAATTACCTCCTGTTGCCATGTATATGTACTGTGATTCGGAGCATTCCTTATAGCACTTCATATTTTTTCCTACATCTGGGAAAGATAGTTCTCTTACATTTTAGTAAAAGGGACATTACTGGTTATTAAATATACCATGTGCCCAGGATAGTTGGAATAATTTTCTATTTAATACTTACACTTCAGGCCTCTTGCAGTTTTTATTCATGTTAGAAAGGGTTATTACCCCTTAGAGCACATATTATAGCACATATGTCAACATTTTAATGTTAAAAAAAACTTTTTTGTCTAAACTGAAGACAACTTATATACCACAAGTAAAGTTATAGTCCTAACCACATACTTGTTATGTTCCTCTCACCAGGCTTTCAGTTACTATGGCCAAGTGGGCACATGTCCCTTACTCTGCCTTCTGTATGAGTTAGTGGGAATAGGGTAATAGCCATTCCGAGCCTTCCTAAGAAGATAGCCAGTTCAGACCTTGGCCTGAGTCCCTGGGCTTTGGGAAGCCATCAAGGATCAGGTACCTGGAGAGGAAGCGCGGATGTGGGAGAGGGAACCCACGGCAGATGATCTTACAGTGCTAGCGTTGGCTGCCTCCCTCACAGCCACCTGCCTGTGGCATTTTCCTCCCCACCCTTCCCCTCAGAGATCGCTTTGATGACTACTGTACCCAGGTACCTTTTAACCACTTATATTTGCTGAAGCAGCAGCCCTTGGCCAGAACCCATAGACAAGACCACCCATGACCACCATCTAGACCTTGCTAGATCCATGAGATTAGACACATGCAGCTGTACCAATGCAAGGCATTTTGCTGTCAGGGTAGCATTCTGTGGATATTGAGATAACTAAGTGCTCCAACTTCTGATTTCCGTTTCACAGAATATCCATCTTCAGGGTGAATGTTTAATCCAGGGTCAGCTGCTTCCTAGCATACTCTTAGCTCTTAGAATAGGAAAATGAATGTTGAGTGCATACATGCCTCAGCAACGCTGAAATTGGAATGGATTGCAGAAGTGATTTAGGGAGCTTCCACGCCTCTGCTCTCGCCAAGTAGCCACATTATCAGATGCCATATCAGAGAAGTGCTTGTCTGTGACACTACTGAGTTTCTCCAGTGGCACAATCTGCCCCCTGTGTTTCTATATATCCTGAATTCAGAGCAGGGCAGATCTGGCGAGTGAGGTGGTGCTGGGTCCCTTGTAACTCAAAGCAGGCACACTCCTGCTCCTGTGTCTGTTGCCCAGAGAGGCACAATCCACCCACCTTAGACAGGAACCCCCACTGACTGACTGACAGTCCTGAGGGTTTTCCACCACAGAATCACACCCAAGAGGCATTGGCTGATGTATTTGTCACCCCCTTGTAGGAACTTCTTTGGCCGAGCCAACTTCTGTGTAAAAGCCCAGAACTGGTGCTAAGGGCCAAACCTCACCCGTAGTATAGGCCATCCCCTTTACTGGACTTAGTCTGAATTAGATTGTTCCACTGGAGCAGGGAAGAGGGAAACATGTATTTTGCCCCATGATATAGCATGGACATGTAGTAACTTTTGTGATGTCGTGAATTTGAACTATATTAGTATCTGGTTTTTTTTGTTGTTTTTTGTTTTTGTTTTGTTTTGTAGACAGACAACCCCCTAAGCAAAGTCAAAACTCTGGAACACACAATATCCATTATCCAAAATCTTTTCTGTTTTAATGAGAGTTGGTTTGTTTTCAGTAGTTTTATGATAACTCCCATGTTAGGTTTTCTTGATTTGATTGCCTTGTGGTAGTAATTTGAGCAGGTGTCTCTACAGCCCTGTACCTCAAAGCACTCTCTACAGACCAGGAGCACCTGCATCAGCTGGGAACTTATTAGAAATTCAGACTCTCAGGCCATTTCCCAGACATGCCAAGTCAGAATCTGCCTTTTAGCAAGATCCCAAGTGATTCATGTGGACTTTAAGATTTTAGGCATTCTGCTCTTGCAGCCTTTCAGACAATAGCAACCTTATTGAATCATAAAATCCAGATCTTTGAGTAAATACAAGGCTTCCTAGGATATTAATCTATACCCATGTCAAGTGCTGGCCCTAGCAGCCGAGTTTCATGACTTGTTTTTAGACATGAGCATCATCAGAGTCCATATGTGGTCATAAATCAAGCCTTGCATTTATAAATATTACTGAAGTGGGAAAGTTTAGATAATGGGCTTTCGGTCTTCCTTTCTCTCTTTCTTTTTTTTTTTTTTTTTAATAGACTTTATTTTCTAGTGCAGTTTTAGGTCCACAGCAATATTGAGAAGAAGGCACAAAGATTTATCATGTATTCCCTACCCCTACATGTGCACTGCCTCCCCCATCATCAGCATCCTCCATCAGAGTGGTGCATTTGTTACAATTGAATCTCCGTTGACATCATTATCACTCGGAGTCCACTCTGATGATTTACATTAGAGCTCGCTCTTGGTGTTGTACATTCTATGGGTTTGGAAAAATTTATAATGACATGTATCCACCATTCCATAACTATTCGTAGAATAATTTCATTGCCCTAAAAATTCTCTACGCTTTGCCTGGGTATCCCCTAATCTCCCCTAACCCCTGGCAACCACTGATTTTTTACTGTCTCCAGAGTTTTGCCTTTTCCAGAATGTTATATGGTTGGGATCATGCATTATGTCACCTTTCCAGATTGGCTTCTGATTCACTTAGTAATATACATTTAATTTTCTTTTGTCTTCTTTTTTTTTTTTTTTTTTTTTTTGACACAGAGTTTTGCTCTTGTTGCCCAGGCTGGAATGCAATGGCATGATCTTGGCTCGCTGCTACCTCCACCTCCCAGGATCAAGTGGTTCTCCTGCCTCAGCTTCCCAAGTAGCTGGGATTACAGGTGCCCGCCACCATGCCCAGCTAATTTTGTATTTTTAGTAGAGACGGGGTTTCACCATATTGGTCAGGCTGGTCTCAAACTCCTGACCTCAGGTGATCCACCCGCCTTAGCCTCCCAAAGTGCTAGGATTACAGGTGTGAGCCACCGCACCTGGCCATATTTAATTTTCTTCCATGTCTTTTCATGGCCTTATAGCTCATTTCTTTTTAGTGCTAAATAACATTCCATTGTCTGAATGTACCACAGTTTATTTATTAATTCACCTATCGAAGGACATCTTGGTTGCTTCCAAATTCTGGCAATAAATAAAGCTGCTGTACGCATCTATGTTGTCTTTTCAATAGAACAGATCAAAATAGAATATAAATTTGTTTTCATGTGAGAGGCTTTATTGACTGGACACCAGATTCTGTTCTCCTTCGAATTCAGTTCTCTTCTGCTCATAGATATTGACGAGTGTCAGAATGGCCCAGTGTGCCAGCGCAACGCCGAATGCATCAACACTGCAGGCAGCTACCGCTGTGACTGTAAGCCCGGCTACCGCTTCACCTCCACAGGACAGTGCAATGGTATGTAGTGCCCCACAGGCTGGACATGCCTACCCAAAAGTTTGTCTTCATGAAGCTTCAGATATCTGGATTTATTTTCAGATAGTTAAGCTGAAGAATATATGAGTTAAGATTTAGATTGATGAACTCTAATATTAAGCTAAATTGGAAAAAGGGATATTGTCAAAATGTCCAAACACTTAGCTTTTTAATCCTCTTTCTGGATGAGATATTTTCAAAACAAGAAGTAAATCATTCACATACATAGATTTCATATTTGCCTATCTGCTGCCCTGCCTGCAAACACTCACCCCCACACATTACACACACACACACACACACACACACACACACACACACACACACACACACAATTATGCATACACACACTCCCCTAAGCAACATTTAGGACCAAATGATTTTTTTCCTTCCACAGAATCCCTCTCAGAAAGGTGAGGTTTTCACCATCTTGGCTACATAACCCAAATCTAGACAGTGAAGCTCTCCTGAGCTGGGTCAGATTAATCTGCAGAAACAGAACAAACAAAACCATCACTTTTCTTCCCAGTCATCTTACAGGGAAAGGGTCACCCACTGAAGGCAGCAAACATCAACAGCCTTTATTAGCTATTTATACCCATGTCCCCTAGAGATTAGATGTTTTTGGTGTTCACTTTTGTCAGGGATGTGATAGAAATAGGAAGCACATTGGCATGTTATCAACTTCAGTGCATGGTGAAGTTATTCGGTATCTGATGGTATCTTGTAGCCAGTGGTGTGAAAATTTAAAAGACTGCTGTTTCAGCCCAGAAGCAAAATAATATCTCAGAATGATTTTCTTGTAAGTTTTTAAGTAATTCTGAATCTGTATATTTAGCAAAAATCACTGTATATTTAGCAAAGCAAATCATTGTATATTAGTCAGGAAGAATGTGTTATTTTGCTCACAGTTCATTTCACAGGGGGTTTCCTGGATATTTTATGCATTCGTGAATGAAACAACACAGGGGAACGTGGTCAGATTGTCCTTGGATTTCCTTGCCTACCAGTGATTAAGTGGTAGGAAGTGCACTGTTCTCTTTAGGGTATTTTGCATTGTTTTATGAGACCTTGGTGGGAAGAGGGTGTAATTGCCAAACAAAAAATCACACTGAGAATCAAGACTTGTTTTGTTGAGTTTAAAGGAACATGTGTAAGTATTTAGCATTTTGTCAACAGAGCTGTTGCTGTCCGTGTATTAAAAATACAGGACAGGAAAAGCAGGGACGTCTCTGATATGAACCACAATACCCTAACGAAACTTGGCATTGATACCACTTCCCTGCATTTTGCTCGTAATTTATATTTCTTTAGAACTGGATGAAATAATTCTAGTCAAAATAAAGAATTGCTGATAATATAGAATGAGTCATTTCATACCATTTCACACTCAGGTAAGAAGTGGGACAGAGCTATTTATAGATCAAGATAAGACTTTCAGCCGTAGCCTGCTGGAGCTTAAGCCCTTTACTGTTTTCTTATAGGACACTGTCATACATAAAATGCACCCAGCTGGAAGTGTTGTGAGTGAGCATCACTTGCAGCCAAAAGCTTGATTTCCTTTATTCATTGAAATCCTCAGAAGAAAGGGAATTAACTTGCGTTTTGCAACCATTCAGCCAGTTGGGTTGAAGACTTCATTCTAGAAATGTCTTTATTTATGTCTTACTTTTAAAATACCTTTAAATGCTATTTTATACTTGGCATTTTTTTTCAGGCGTGCTGAAAAGTACTCCTTTTTGCGTCTGTTTAAGATGAAAATAACTAAAACTTTCTGTCCATCATGAGATCTTTATTTGAATTCATAAGCACGTTATTTCAAACCCCAAATCACACATGGCCATAGCACCCACCTTATTGCTGAGAGAGCTGAGAGAACAATTAGATATCTGAGCTCAGGATGCTAGTCTGACAGCAGAAGCTGGATGGTTAGAGCAAATGCAACCCCCTTCTGAAATGTCTTGCCCCGCTAAAGACAAGGAACAGTTTCTTCCCAGCTACTTCCTTGTGGTTTCCTCTCTCTCTCTGTTGACTGTTGGGGTTTCTTTCCACAGTAGCCTGTTCAGACCTCCTATCCCAACCTCAAATATGATCATCTAAGAGTTCAAATTCTGGTGCTTGTAGAAACCTAGATTTCTGCTCTAGTTTTACCAGTAGAACTCCAAAGTACTCTCCATATTTCATTTTTCATTTATTTAAACCATCATGAAATAGGGCAATAGATGAAAGGAAATTCCTAATTGGGGATCCCTTTCTAATAAGATCCTTAAGGCTCTCCATTTCCTTGTGGAACCCAGATATGAGACAGACCTTGTCCCCAGCATACTTCCAGGTCCAGCCCTACCTGAAGGTGCCAAAGTTTTGGGCCAACTATGGTAGGACCTGAGACACCCTTCCTCAAGATCGGAAATCAGTCTCCTCTACCTATACTGGGAAGCAGTTGGCTCACTTTAAATCCATTTTCTCAAATGGGAATAATCATAATTTGTTAAATAGCATTTCTGCATAGGCTAGTAGTAGTTCCTAAGCTGCTGTATTTCAATTTCCCCTCATAATGATATACTCAACTTCACTTGGAACTTCTAAATGGTATGATGATTCATCTACGAAATAGGAGATAATCATAACAATGGCAGCCCAGACACATGAGATGGAGGAGATCTCCATGATTCTGGCACAGGCAGGGTTGTTGTGTGCAGCCAAAAGTATCCATTCATGATTACTGTGTTCTGAGTAGACATTGCAGGCAAACAGCAAGTCTGGATTATTTAACTAAGAGCAAAATGCCATCTGCCCTACAGCATCTGCAGCAAAGATGACACTCCATTTGCTTTCTTCTGTGACAGTAGGAAAATCAGAATGGCACAGTGCTCTTCAAAGTACATTTACTCTAAACATAGAGCTTTAAAAAATTAGAGACATAAGTTGGCATATAATTGTGTCATATGTGAATTCATGCGTTAAATTCTGCCCCTCAGATAGTCAGATTTCAGGAAAGCAACAAAGATTCAGTTGATGATAAATATAATTTAGAGCTTAAAGACTGGCAGAAGTAAGATGAGAGGGCTTCCTTTTGAACGGATGAGAGTAAAAAGAAAGAGGCAGTGTTCAGGTTGTCACATGCTAAAAGGAGCCCTGTATAGACGTGAGTACTTGGTGAAGATTGAACCAAAAGTTACAGGAATAAGACAAAACAAAGAGATGCAACTTGAACAAGCGACCATGTAGGTTGTCCATCAAGAAAAACTTAATCTTAGTCATAGGATTTGACTTTGATATAAATTTCCAAAGGAAGCCATGAACTATCCATGACTTGAGGCACTAAATCTTGACTAGACAAAATACTTCAATTAATTCCACAGTCTGTGGTGCTGTGTAGGCTGATAATCAAACAGAAGATCTTCCCAGCTTGAATTTTTCCCCCATTTTACTTCTAAGTTTTCTCATCTTTCAGAATATTTTTTGATTACTTACCCTTGTTTTTTTATTGTGTCGTGTATTGTTAACATACCCTGACTATGCCTGGTAAATGAGAGTAAGTTTTAATCCATTTTGATGCAAAAATAAATATATCTGTTTCACAACTTAGTTTAGAGCTAGGATTACTCCAGAGAACGATAGCTAGAAGCAAGTTATTCAATTATGTTTTGTCTTCTAAGTTCTCACTTAAGATGCTTTTTATTTACAGATCGTAATGAATGTCAAGAAATCCCCAATATATGCAGTCATGGGCAGTGCATTGACACAGTTGGAAGCTTTTATTGCCTTTGCCACACTGGCTTTAAAACAAATGATGACCAAACCATGTGCTTGGGTAAGTATGCAATTATTATTCTTTTTTTAATATGCTATTGAAAACTTCATTTGAGTCTAAATATAGATAAAATTTAATACTAAGTCTTTTAGTAGTATTTTTGCCATATACAAAACAAAAACACGGACAGATATGCAGCAGTGATACCCTATTTAATCTTTGGCAGTCTGAACATGATAAACCTCTTTTATTCATTTGGCTGTCAGTTTAGAAAAAATTGACTAAGGGGTAAATTGAAAAAGATATTAATACAAAAAATATTTTATTAATGTTAATAGACTATTGTTCATATGTAATATTGATGTGGATTTCCTTTTGAGTTTTTGAGTATGAGATGACCATTTTCTTGAGAAGGGTTTATGGTGTGTACCAGATTCTCAAAGGCAAATTTGTAAATCCTACAAAGGCAAAGAAAAGTTAATCATTTTTCTAGGGGAAAAAGAGCTCAGGATTTTAAATCTCTTCCCTGATTTCTCTAGTGTCAGGATGCTGATTTAGAATAAACTTCAGTGTGTAATGAATCATTTTCTCCTTTTCCTTCCTTTCTTTTTCTACTTTAAAGCAATACCATTAAGTCTTTTGGGGACATTAAGAACATAAATCAGATTCACAGCTGAAAGAACAATTAATATAGTAATGTTTAAGTCCTTGACTTTGGCTATGACTGGGTTCATCCATTTGGGAACATTCTCATAAAGTTGTATCTTCTCCAGAGTAGTGACAAGAGCACTGACAGCCCTGCTCATCACTGGGCAGCTAACCTGTGCAAAAGCTATGATGACCCTGCCCAACTTTCTTTCTACATCTCTCACCTGAATTTTCTGGAGCCCCCTAACATAGAACGTCCCCAACCAAAGAACTTCATAAGTTTGGCTAAAAATGAATCAAGGTAGAAATTCTTGATTACTAGCGATGACTCATCTGGGTGTAGTCTTCAACCACAGACACACATTAGAGTCCCTTTGGGTTAGCAATAGCTTCCTGATTCAGGAATCACAGATCATTTATCTTCATGTCCAAAATGTGAAAAGAAAGGGAATCCTAGCTCTAATCATTACATTTTGCTATTCTCCGTTGTTACCTTCCACTCTGTCTCTCTCCTTTCATCCTCGTCCCTCTTCATGGTGCCTCATTCTTTCAAACCAGCGGTAACAACTTTCTTTCATTAAATTTTTTCTTACTTCCTCCTTAATATAATGTGCACCTACTCTTTATAAGAAATATGCTAGCTGCTGTGATGAGATGCAAAGACATACAAGATGCCAGAGTAGCTTTACAAAATCATCAGAGAAAAGTACAGACCAATCAAAAGGCGAATAAGAATGCAAGCATGTATGAAAAGAACAAATTAAGTGCCATCTCATTGGGGCAGCTTAGAAGAGTGAGAGAAGTCATCATTGGTGGAAGTTGTATGTTTTTACGGGTGTAGGGAAAAAGGAAAAGTTGTCTGAAATGGCAGGTGAGCTAGAAAGCTGAGTTATTTTGTTGCTGATTGTGGGGTAATGCCAGGTGAGTCACTGCTTTTTGGTAAATTGGAGTGAGAATCTTGAAGGTTGAGGTTTGCCAAAGGTGGCAACACCTCAAGACCCAGATGTACACAGAGTTTTTTCCATTTTCAAGTGAAAATATTTGAGAAAAGTGGCAAGGGTGGAGAATTCTAGAAGTAAATAGAATAAAATAATTCTTGTTCAGGTCTCATGTCCTTAGCTTGCCTCCTTTCACTGGCCAGCCAAGGAAACAATTTATTCCCAAGGTTTAGAGCTTTGCCGCTGCCTGGTTTCTTGCAGGGATGACTGCTGCTGGAACTGATACCAGCATCAAGAAGTTCTCAGCCTATGGATGAGGCTTGGTGAACCCTAAAATGCTCTTTAGCCACTGTAACTGTGTAACCACTTTTTCTACTTGTAATTATGTTTCTTTATGGCCTTTTTTCCTACTAGACATAAATGAATGTGAAAGAGATGCCTGTGGGAATGGAACTTGCCGGAACACAATTGGTTCCTTCAACTGCCGCTGCAATCATGGTTTCATCCTTTCTCATAACAATGACTGTATAGGTGCGTGTGCAAAATTGTGCCTCAGCAAAGGAAGTCAGTTTTATCTGTGTTCTTTGTAATTAGCATCATCTCTAGTGTTCCAGCTGTCTTTTAAAAATATATGCTATCTTATGCATAACAATTAGTTATGGGACTTGTCAAATACAATGTGCTGATTCAACATCAAATATGTTACAGAAGTCTCCCCTTATCCGTGAGGGATACGTTCTGAGACCCCCAGCAGATGCCTGAAACCACAGATAGTACTGAACCCTCTAGATACCATGTTTTTTCCTACATATACATACCTAGACTAAAGTTTAATTTATAAATTAGGCATGGTAAGAGATTAACATCCATAACTAATAAGAAAATAGAACAATTATAACAATATACTGTAATAAAACTTATATGACTATACTTTCTTGTGCATTCTCTCTCTCTCTCTGTCTTTCTGTCTCTTTGTCAAGATATTTTATTGTACTATACTCACCTATTTTTGGATAGCAGCTGACCTTGGATAACTGAACCCCCAGAAAGCAAAACCATAGATAAGGGGGAACCACTGTAACTATATCCATTACTTTTATTAAAATGCTCATTAGCAGCTATAATTTTTATGTCTACTTTGCTGTAAATTAAATAAATTTCAAAATAAATGGAATTAGATTAAGCTTAAAATTTTTTAAATATACAAAAGTGAGTCTTTGTATAGAAATTATATGATTCAGGACTGTGAACCTTCTGGTCTAGATGTTTCACGTAGCCTCTCTTAAATCATTGAATCTACAGAATCTCCCTTCTAAAACGTACTAGGCAAGAGGAATAAGCCAAATTCTTTAAATTTTATTGTGCTATAGGCTAATTGAAATATTTCTAATTGCAAGAATACAAAATAATGCCCTCAGCTGAATTATGTATTAGGATTTTATTTTTTAAATCAAAAAATTTTTAAATCTAAAATTTAGAAATAAAATCTAAACGAAAATCAAGGAAAAACCGATAGGAAATTTGAATGTAAATTGTCAGTCTCTAATAAAATAATGTAATCTTGTTGTTAAATGTGCATGGGTGCTTAATGCCAGTTCTGTTGTTGCAAACTAGATCCCCATTGGAATTTCTTGTTTGGCTAAGCCAGCAAAGGCCACTAAAATGCAG
This sequence comes from Hylobates moloch, assembly GCF_009828535.3. Lineage (NCBI taxonomy): Eukaryota > Metazoa > Chordata > Mammalia > Primates > Hylobatidae > Hylobates > Hylobates moloch. The sequence goes on along the minus strand of NW_026652289.1, from coordinate 92,700,261 downwards.
AAGAAGTATTTTTTCCTTTAAATGTTTTGATTATTGCTGGGATTATGACATCTTTGGAATATATTAAAGGATTGTTGGGGATTTTTCTGCAGATGTTGATGAATGTGCAAGTGGAAATGGGAATCTTTGCAGAAATGGCCAATGCATTAATACAGTGGGGTCTTTCCAGTGCCAGTGCAATGAAGGCTATGAGGTGGCTCCAGATGGGAGGACCTGTGTGGGTAAGTACAGGACTTAGAAAGACCTGGAAAGAATGCTTCCAGAGACCACTCAAGGAATCATGCAGTCTCTGTTCTAATGCTTCTTTCTGGAAACCTGGAGGAAAAGTCAGAGTAGAACTATATTAATCCTCCCTATAAAGGCTTGTTTTTATTTAAGTATATATACATATATGTATATGTATATATATAAAATCACTTTTTCCCTTATTTTAAAAATTAAGCTATTGTACTCACAGAGAATACTCAAACTGTTAAACAGTGAAATTGTTAAATTGCTCTGTAAGCAATTATGATTTCCCTTCTTAAATTTTTTCCTTTAAAATACTTTTGTGGTAAGCTGTCATATCTTTTGGGTATCCTTAAAATCTTTATATACTCACTGACTTTTCACATGCTACAGTTTTCTGGAAACATTTAATTTGATGCAGGTAAAATAAAATATGGTTGTTATACTCTACATTTTTAAAAGCTGATAAAGCTTATTTTTATTATCACTTATTTTTGTTCATGGTGGAATTTTATGAACTTTAATTTGCTTTATGTATTTCTTTGATTTATTCTAGTTTTTTTGAATTTTAATTGTTTGATGGAAGTCATGCCAGTGGGAACCTCTTCCTTATTTTTACCTTTTCTTTGCAGATATCAATGAATGTCTTCTAGAACCTAGAAAATGTGCACCAGGTACCTGTCAAAACTTGGATGGTTCCTACAGATGCATTTGCCCACCTGGATACAGTCTTCAAAATGACAAGTGTGAAGGTAGGAAGGCTATCAGTTGTAGCAAATGAGGAGTGTCGGGTATCCACTGGACTTAGCAAAATGAGAATTTTTGTAATGACCTTTTCATTTTGGAATACTTTATCAGAAATAAATGCAAGGGCGTAGGTATGACATGGTCTCATCCTTCTGGAAAGACAAGAAGCACTAATTCTCATGCTAATCTCTAATGAAGTTATTTTGTTCTGTGCATATAACTGATCGTATGATCCTGACTCTTTTCCACTGTGCTTTCATGCTGTTGGTAGGAATGCTGTGTCCCACTCCCAGTATTTCTGAATTATATTTTTTAAGTGGCGATTCTTTGCAGCTAAAAATAGCTCCTGATTCCAGTTAAAATCTTTAAATGACCACATTCAGGGTTGGATGAATGTGGTTATATCGTTTGTCTATTTTGTTTTTTTGGTTTTTTTTGTTTGTTTGTTTGTTTTTGAGACGGAGTCTTGCTCTGTCACCCAGGCTGGAGCGCAGTGGCACAATCTCGGCTCACTGCAAGCTCCGCCTCCCGGGTTCACGCCATTCTCCTGCCTCAGCCTCTCCGAGTAGCTGGGACTACAGGTGCCCGCCAACACGCCCGGCTAATTTTTTTTATTTTTAGTAGAGACAGGGTTTCACCGTGGTCTCGATCTCCTGACCTCGTGATCCGCCCGCCTTGGCCTCCCAAAGTGCTGGGATTACAAGCGTAAGCCACTGCGCCCGGCCTTATTTTGTTTTTACCTATAGAGCAGTGGAAATGTGTTATTTGAAATAAATTCTCAGCAAATTTTACAGTATTACATTCCTTTTTTTTTTTTTTTTTTTCTTTTTAATGGAGAAAGGGTCTTACTCTGTCACCAGGTTGGAGTATGGTGGCACGAGTATAGCTCACTGTAAGCTTGAACTCCTGGGCTCAAGTGATCATCCTGTCTCAGCCTCTGGAGTACCTGGGACTACAGGCATGTGCCACCATGCCTGGCTTATTTTTTAGTTCTTTGTAGAGATGGGGCCTCCCTATGTTGCCAGGCTGGTCTCAAACTCCTGGCCTGAAATGATCCTCCTTCCTCAGCCTCCCAAGGGCCTTCCTTTAACCTCAACAAATATGTCATATCATTAAGTGAAGGACATTAATTGCTAGAATTTCATAAATAAGTCGGGTTGAAAGGATTTTCAAGAAGTCACCTAGTTCACGCCCCTGACTTGAAACAGGTCTGCGTCTAATCCACAATGAGAATTTTCTCTACTTTTAATATCATCAATTAGAAATTTTATTATCTATCCAATTTAAGTAACAATCAAGTGGTGATATTTAAAATGGAAACACCTTATTGAAATTGTCTAGATGCAAATTATTTATGCATGTTATTTTACTTTTATTAAAAATTGGCTTTATTATCAATACCTAAGTTCACTAAAATGAACAGGATGAATATATATATATAGAAAGAAAACTGACTACACAGTCAATGAATGTGCCCATGCTACAATATTTGGCCCTATCCTAATAAGTTGGCATGTACAGGCTAATTTCTACCATAATAGAAATAGTCATAGTAATAATAATTAAAAACAACCCAAAACATTTGAGCATTTTCACAAAAGTTAACTTTTATATTAAGAAAAGGTTGGATATAGGGGTGGAAGGAGTGTCAGAATGGAGTAATTCAATCGGCAATAGTGGATCTCAGATTCATTAATAAACCACAGGGAACATAACACAGGTATAAACGCAACCCAATAACCTGGCATGATGGAGAAGCTGATTTTGCATTGCACAGAAAGAGAATCACTTGGCATTGCACATTTCTAGAATATTTATTGCGTGGTATTTACAGTATTAAGTCAAGATAATAAAGTTAATTTCTCAACTTTTCCTTAGTTGGGCCTCTTGAGAATAAAGTTGTATAATGCAAGTACATTTTGGTGTGAGTAGAAACCTCTGCACAAATGTAAAAATAAAGAGCCCAGGATACAAGGATATTTTGCGTTTTGTTGAAGAAAAAAAAAGTATTCTCATAAAAGTAGCATGGCTCAGAATTAAGACTTACCACTTTGTTCACTAAAAATTCCTGCTGAAAGTCAGGAGGAAAGATAAGTGAGTTTGTTGGAATAGAGTGGGCGTATATTTCCACAGGTAATCATATGTTTTTATTGACCAACCCAAGTAGAAAAGGGCACTATTAACAATAAAGTCAGGCCAACTGGCATAAGCTGGGGCTCCCCCAGGCAAACTAGGACATATGGTTACTCAAGCCATTCAAACTTCTTATTGGCTACTCTTAACTACCCCTGTACAGGAGCTAAGATGTATAATATACTGAAGAAAACATGCCACAATTCTAAGTGTACCGTTTCCTATTATCTATCTGATGAAAGAAAAAGCCTGTGCAAGAAAGGTATTTTTGTGTCTTTAGAAAGATTAACCCACAAATCGGTTAGGAGCCTCATCTTCTATGATATCGTTAGTTTGCACTTCATAGGATTATACTGACTGTCATGAGTCTTAGTGTTCTTGTAAAATTCACAGTTTTAGGGCTATAGCATGGGGTATTGGGAAAAGTTCTGTGGATGGTTGGAGGGGATCAAAGGCCTAGATCTCACATTGAGTGACTCACTAGCAACGTGCTTAAAGTCTCAGCATTTCTGCTTCCTGAACAATGGTGCAGTGTGACTCTAGAATTTCATGCTTCTGTCCTGGCCTAGGGTACAATGAAATTACTCTGACTTTTCTAGTTAGCCAAGCAACTCAGTCTGGGTAAGAGACGTTTGTCACTGCACCCCTTAGAAGGCAGTTGCACATTCCATTTTTATATCAATAACTGTCAAAACTAATTTTTTTAAAGTCATGACAACCTAGAAGTCCAGTCCACAGTGTTATGGTACAGAAAAATACCTTTATTATTGTAAGAGTTTAGAAACTCAGTTGCCTTTTGTATGTCCACATTGTGTATTTGGTACCTGATGGTGTCTGCATTGTGTTTTGACTGTTTGACCCATGTGATTCTTTTAGATATTGATGAGTGTGTCGAAGAGCCAGAAATTTGTGCCCTGGGCACATGCAGTAACACTGAAGGCAGCTTCAAATGTCTGTGTCCAGAAGGGTTTTCCTTGTCCTCCAGTGGAAGAAGGTGCCAAGGTAAGTGTCTTTGAAGGCTTTGGGCTTTCATTGCTCCATGTTTATTTGTGGTGGTCTTATTTTTCAAACATGGCAAAGCTCTGTATTTTTGTGAACAGGAAGATGGAGAGTTTTCATTCACCCAGAGGTCTAATGATAACCGTATGTCAGAAGGTTCATTTTCACTTTTAAGGTTAAAAACTCATCCATCAAGTTATAGTTGCTTATACAATTGTACTGACACATAAACCTCTCTCCCACTAAGAACACAAATGCCGATAGCCCCATCAGTGGGGAAGCACCTCGAGCCACCGAAACAGCAAAGCCTGGGGAGAGTTGAGCTACATATCCCCTACCTCTGAAGAGATAAGCTGAAAAATGTGGGTCCAAAGTTAGACTTGAGACTGAAAAACTGCACATTAACCCATCTGCCCCCACAATATGGTAACCATCCCTTATATCACAAATTCTCCAAGAAAACAAAAATAAATTTAAACTGACCAGGATTCTTGCTGGGCCATTGTTCATTTTTAGGAATAATACTTGTCAACTATTTCAGTAAAGATTTTCAAGGGTTTGCCAACGACTTTCAAATTTTAAACAAAGATCAAAAGGCGCCTGAACTTTGGCATAACACAGTATGTACTTAAGTCCCAGAAAACTGTTTAGACTTTTCTAAACAATGCAATTGTGTATGGCTATCTACATACACAAACTAGTTTCATGAATTCCGGGGAAGAGAGATGAAACAAACACATGTATTTCGTTTTTTTCCACTTAGCTTTTGTTGTTTGGTTGTTATTAGTGTTTGGGTGTTGAGTTGGGTTTTTTTTGTTGTTTTGGTTGTTGGGTGGTGTTTTTTTTTTTTTTTTTTTTTTTTTTGCATGGTTTTTTGGTTTTGCTTCCATATTACCAAATATGGAAGAGGCACTGGATATCATTTAAGATTCAAAAAATTGAGTTTGGGATCCCAGCCCTGCCATATTTAGTCTAGAGGAAGTCATTTAATCTTTTGGAAGCTCAATTTCCTCATTTTAAACAACAATAATATCTGCCCAACCAGCCTTACTGGATATGTGACAAAGCTTTGTTAGTTTCTGAGTCCTTTGTAGACTCTTGTTGTTATTCTAATGATCTGATTAACTTTTTACTTTTCAACTAGTTATCTGGGAAGTAAGAAGGAGAGTGTTGAGAATTCTCCGGCTGATTTCAGCTTGTTGGTAGTTGTCAGTGGTCTGTGTGGATTTCAGGGTGGTGCTTAATTTGAACAGATATTCTGCATGGTACAGGCCAGCCAGATAAATTCTAACTCCTACTCCCTTGTTTTTGTGTGCCTTTGGCTTGGCCTGAATTTGGAAAGAAAGCAGTGAGAAACCAGGTGTGAATCTGCCGATGTGGCAGGCCAGAGGAAACTCCTAGGCTATTAATTCAATTTGCACTGGCCCATCACAGAGCAAGCTAACGCTGCAGGAAGAATCAGCCCAGCTGTGAGCAGCCCTGCCACATGCTCAGCTCCAGGAGGCAGAGCCAGAACTGAGGAATGCAAGCAGGGAAAGTGACTTTTGTAGTTCTGATGAAATTTCGAGGTCATTAAGGGCTCTTTGCAGATGGACTGGTAAACAGGCATCCCAGAGAGTCCTAAAGCATGTGGGCGAGCACAGCTCTCTTCCCCAACGCAAGGCACCCTTGATTAATAAGCCAATTCTAGAGAATCACCACAAGCTAAAGTAAATCTCCTACAGAGCACAGATTTTGCTGGAGCCGGGAAGTTGAGAGCTGGGTTTTTCTTGTAAGATGACAAATTAGGAGTCAGACTTCTATTGCCCATGAAATAAGAAAATTCCACAGAACCGTGGATAATGTTTTTTAAAAGGCGAATACCATGGGACTCAGGTGGACAGAGCCTGGCACAAAAGACCACAGGTGTAAATGAGCCACTCCCACTTGCAAAGTTCAACGAAGGGAATTTGCCACTTAGACTGACTCAAAACTTCATGCATTTGATTCTCTGTCTAATGCCAAGATTTTTTTTTTCGGGGTGGAGTGGAGTGGTGTGAGGGAGATAGAGCTGGGGTCTGGGACAAGGTCAGCTATTAAAGGAAAAGAGAATGAGAATTTTAACACACCAATATTACAACATACATATTTAAAGAAACACTACAAACTGGAAGACAAAGCAGAGAGTTAAGTTTTCATGTATTTGTTGAGACATTTTTGTGAGTAGTCACTGAATTATATCTAAAGGTAGTTGGAGGCATAAATAATAAAAACAAGACTGATAAATACAAAACATTATATGTGACAAAGAACTTGAAGAATAAAAGAGATCAAAAGTGTTCTCCAAGAAACGAGAATTTGTTCAATCTTGAAGTTTCTCAGCAAAGCAAACATTTGAGTGGCAGAGATGCCACAGGACTGACTTTTATTGCTCTTGACCTTCAGAAGGATAATTCATTGAAAGGTGCTTGCCAGGTCCTTGCCACAACAGATGGGGAAGTGGAATAGAAATTAGAGAGATGATTTATCTGGATGAGTTGGTAGCCATGAAAGGTTGAGCAAGCTTATTGGGGAGGCTACCTGAATTTGATTTACATAACTTGGTAAATATAATAGATAGAAAGATAGATAGATAGATGATAGATAGATGATTAGATAGATAGATAGATAGATAGATAGATAGATAGGAACTTTAATTCATGAAAACCTTTCCTTTGTTATCTCTGGCAACTCTGTTATTCCTACATTGTCTTCTTTGTCACGAAATAAAAGCTGGTGAAACTGTTTTAACATAAGTGCTCAGGTGGTTATGATAGTATGGTTCCTGGGATTGAAAAACAGTGATGGAAGTGAATGAAAAAGGCAGAGGTGGTCAGATATAAAGAAAGAAGAATATGGGTATGAAAGCATTTCTTTTAAACCTGCAGATTGTGGCCTCTGTGTAATGAGAGGAGTTTTGCAAGGCTTTAAGAAGTCAAGTTTGAGGGAAAACACAGTCCCTACTCCTGGTTGAGCTCACTTTTTGGAGTCAGTGTGTTCTATAAGAAATGGAAAAGCCTGTTTCCAAAATTATGTCAAGCAGCGTTGGAGAATTTTATAGGAAGTAGATCCCATCTTCTTTGTTGGAGTCGTCAAAGCAATAATCAATATTGAAATATATTCTTTCAAAGAAAGACTATTCTGTTCCCACCCACCCACAGCCCTGCCCTCCTCTTCCTTCCCTCTCTGTGTTGAGCTAAACAAGCCTCTTTTAAAACTTTAACATTGACACAGCTCTGCATATGTGTGTGTGTGTAAAATCTACAAAAAGCCCCACTTGCATTTTGTAGCCAGCATCTCCAGGAGTATCTGCTTCAGCGACCAACCCTTGTGTTGTATTTTTGCCCATCTACAAAGTTGCCACTTCTGTATTTGTTCTGTGCCTGCGATCTGAGATTTTATTTTAGTTCCAGAGTTTAGGGGACACAGAATAAACAACAAAGTGTGATATCACAGTAAATATTAGAACTAAGAGGATTCTCTTACTCTAATGTGCTCACTAAACATGATATTGCAAGCAGAGCTGTCAGTGAAGGAATCTTGTGAATGATTCCTTTTGTGTACTTTCCAATCCTGAAGTCACTGACAGATGTCAATTTTGAAAACTGTCAGTTTTGGATTTTACTGGATTCACATCAGATTACTTTGAAATAGCGACTAAAATGAGAAGTAATAAATTTAAGGTCACAGAGTTGTTCATCAGATCTCACTATACAAAAGATACCCATGACTTTAACAGTCTCAGCTCAGTTACTATTAGAATCACCTACGGAGTATTGCTGTGGTCCTGAGAGGAGAACATATATAACATAGTGGGTTGTTCTTTATTCGCTGTCATGCAGTAAGGACTCAGTAGGAAAGCAACTGAAGGGTGTCATAAATTTATGCTGCAGATTTGCGAATGAGCTACTGTTACGCGAAGTTTGAAGGAGGAAAGTGTTCATCACCCAAATCCAGAAATCACTCCAAGCAGGAATGCTGCTGTGCCTTGAAGGGAGAAGGCTGGGGAGACCCCTGCGAGCTCTGCCCCACGGAACCTGATGGTATGTCTGTCATCTGCTTTTCTCTCTGGGCCATGCAGGGTGCAGACTGGCCATGATGTAAGTAAGATTGTAGGTCTTAAAGACAGTAACACAATTTAATTTAATTGTAAGTCTAATTAGAATGATCATTAAAAATTATTTTATCTCAGGAGCTGGGTAGTTATTTTCTTTTTAATTATGTCATGAATCACAGATGCCCAAGGAGCAGACACAACATCTTAGGGAGTCTCGTTAACTTCCTCTGGTTTCTGGGCCTGTTTTGTCCATCATTTATCAATATGCACAGCATGTAGCAATTTTCTACCTCAGAATGCTTGTAGAGAAGCTTGTAACGAATTGCTGTTGTTCTATCTATTAATGAGTGTGTCCACCACAGAGGCCTTCCGCCAGATCTGTCCTTATGGAAGTGGGATCATCGTGGGACCTGATGATTCAGCAGTTGGTCAGTTGCCTGTGCTGGATTCTCAGCATTTCTCAGTATTCTCAATCAGCTTCTTTTTAGTTATTCTTATTTCTCTCCATCTATCTTGGAAAATTAAGTGCTACTTTTTTGTCACTTCATTTAGGTAGCAATTATATTATTGCATTATTAGATAATCTATTGATTAAACACTGAAATGATCATAATTTATCTTCATGTTTAAAAAATACCTTGTTATTCACTGTTTTTTTTTTTCTCTTGCTTAAGATATGGACGAATGTAAAGAACCCGATGTCTGTAAACATGGACAGTGCATCAATACAGATGGTTCCTATCGCTGCGAGTGTCCCTTTGGTTATATTCTAGCAGGGAATGAATGTGTAGGTGAGTAATAAGTTTTCTTCCATTGGAATTTTACAAATTAAAAATTAAGCTATACAGTATTCACTGTATAGCCACGAATATAGGTACCAAGATGGCACTGAAATAAGTTTCATCCATCCACTCATACATCATTCATTTAGAATACTAGTGAGTCACCATCAGGTCCCAGGCACTGTGCTAGGCTCTGGAGCTGCAGCACTGAACCAAGAAGACAAGTTCCTTCCTTGTATGGACCTTACAGCCTAATGGTGAAGGCAGACACTGGACATATCAGAAGAGATACTAGAAAGGACAACATCATAATGAAAGTCTTTGTGAAATTTTAAAAAAAATGTTAATGGTCATAATCTTATTCCATTATCAAATAAAAACTTTATCTGGATTCTTTTATATTTAGTAAGATGAAAGGCTGTATACCAGTACACAATCTTTTTGTTGTAACCCTGTTTTTAAAATGTCAAATAATGGCTCCTCTGGCTGGCCTTTGACCCTTAATCAACACTAACTCTAACTTAAATCCAAGGATCATATTTAGTTATCTAAGAATTCCAAAGTGATTCAATATAACATAATTAATACTAGCATAAATGCTGAGAGTTTGTCTGTGTGAATTAGAAAGTACTTTTTCCATACAAGAAATCAGGCTATGAAGATTTCATCTCCAGCTGTGGCTGTGGGAGTTTAAGCAAGTTTTTTTAGCTTTTCTAGGCCCTAGAATATAGTATTATGCAAGTAAAATAAGATTTCTAATTACCTTTGCAGCTCTAAAGATCAATGGTATCGGGATTTTTATTAACTTGAAAGAGAAATAATATTCTTGACAGTGCAATGTCATTGAATATTATAGTAGAACAAAAGCAAATATTTCAATGTTTTCTCCTCAGAATCTTCAGTTAGTGCTAATATGTGCATATGAAATGAGCCTCTTCACCTAGGAGCTCCCCACCATAGCCTCTTGCCTTCACTTTTGACTTAAGAACCTCAGCACAAGAAACAACTGTTGACAAGAGCCATTACTCTTCTGTGCCTTAGATAGCTAAAATATCAATGTTATTTCTCAAAATTATTTCTTTCCCAAGGGGAGATATTCTCCCCAAGGGATGTGTCCAATAAGAACGGTGAGTATTCTAGGTGGATGGATTAGAAGGCATATATATATATATATATACACACACACACACACACACACACACACATATATACACACACACACATATATATACACACACTCACATATATATATACACACACACATATATATACACACACATATATATACACACACACATATATATATACACACACACATATATATACACACACACATATATATATACCCACACGCATGCACACACACACACACACATTTTATGTCTCTTTGGTAAGATTTGTTCTCTCTGCCTGTGTTTTAGAGCGATCATAACCTAAACATATTTTTTTCTAGCCTTTCCTCTGCGTAATGTAAACCATCTGGTTTCAACAGAATCAACACAATCTACTTGAATCTTGATTTTATTCGATGTATTAATTTTACTTAACCTCTGGTCTTTTATTTTACGTAAGTTTAGTCTTTTATTTTATATCTGGCAAAAATCCATCATGTTTAAGGCTTCTTGGGGAGTGATGTAATGTAAGGCCAAACTGTGGATGTATTTCTAGCTTTAAACAAGCAGAAACTTTTGACGAGTGATAGAGGCCTTTTTTTTTTAACCCTTAGATCATCTACTCCAAGTAGAAGATTTAGTTTACAATGTGGGAGGCTGGAGAAACTCATGGAGAAGGGCACTGTCAAGGCTAGATGTCCAGGCACTGTCATTCTCACTGTCACTGCCACTGAGCAAATCGAATTTCACGGCTATAAACCTGACATAATAAGACATGCACACTCCCTTTTTGCAAGAACAGAATGAGAATTAAACATTACAGATCAGACTGGGCTTGGTGGCTCACACCTTTAATGTCAGCACTTTGGGACGCCGAGGTGGGCAGATTGCTTGAGGTCAAGAGTTCAAGACCAGCCTGGCCAACATGGCGAAACCCTGTCTCTGCTAAAAATACAAAAATTACCTGGGCATGGTGGTGTGCACCTGTAATTCCAGCTACTCAGGAGGGTGAGGCATGAGAATCGCTTGAACCTGAGAGGCAGAGTTTGCATGAGTTGAAATCGCGCCACAGTACTCCAGTCTGGATGTCAAAGTGAGACTCTGTCTCAAAACAGCAACAACAACAAAATTACAGTTTAAAATCCTCTGATAGAGTAAAAGGTAGTATCTCAATTCATCATGTTTTGGACACATCCCTGGTTTCTTGCAGATACTGATGAATGTTCTGTTGGCAATCCTTGTGGAAATGGAACCTGCAAGAATGTAATTGGAGGTTTTGAATGCACCTGTGAGGAGGGATTTGAGCCCGGTCCAATGATGACATGTGAAGGTACATCTCTTAAACAGAGAACAGTTGATTACATGTACTGATCATGGGAACAATTGGTTGATTACAAGTCTTAATATTAAATACAACTCAGGGTGTATATAATAAAGATCATCTAGGCCTGATGGGCCATTTGATCATTCTTCTTTTGTGGCCTCTTCTCTGTAGGGAAAGAGAGATACCCAAGAATCATACGGTTGTGTGTTCATGGCACATCTACACTGTATATCACAGAGAGTTCTTGTTGGTGTCTCCCTACCACTTGTATTTAGACGCTCCCGTGTTGTTTAATACCTTCTTTCTTACTCTCACTTTCTCCTTCTTTCTGTTTGTCTCTCATACTCCCTTTCTTTTTCTTTTATCTTTTTCTCTTCTTTTCTATTTCTAGGAGCACTGCACACTAAGATACCCACCATCATCCTGTAGCCGTTTGGAGGCAATCACAGCCAAAGCGGTTGCCTGTAATATATAAGCATCTGAAAAGTGTCCATCCATAAGCCTGGTGGAATGTATGGAAAGAAGGAAAGGGAGGGAGTGTCTAGAGCAGTGGCTCTCAAAGGGTGGTTCCCAGGAGCAGCTGTATCAGCATCACCTGGGAACTTATTAGAAATGCACATTGTCAGGCCTGACCCAAGACCTCCTAAATGAGAAACTCCGAGAATGGGGTGGAGCCCAGCAGCCCTGTAGGTGATCTGATACACTCTCAAGTAGGGATTCACTGGCCTTAGGAAAGAATGAAGGAGAGGTGAAGGCAGAGAATAAAGTTGGTAGCAAAGAGAGCTCTTCGTCAGATATGATCCATCAAATGCCCATTGTCGGAGTTGTGGTAAATTTTTACAGGTTGTGACTAAGTCATGATCTGGGCTCTCACTCTCGTTCTTAGTCAGCACTGGTCTTGAGGAGCAACATGAGAGTTGAGATGGTCTCTTTTAATCCTGCTTTTCCAAAACACATTCTGATGGTTCCAAACTCTGCAGTCTGCAGAAATCACTTTTTTTCCATCAATGGTAAACTCATTCCCATCTATTTAAGGTTTGAACGTGGGCATCTGTGTAAACTGAGTGTCTCTGTCAGTATAAAATGATCTGGAACACTATTTGCTTGGGCAGAAGAATCGCTGTTATTTCACAGGAACCTCTTTGTTTGGGGAAAGAGAGGTGGTTAACAATATTGGAGGAGTTGGTTTCTGTTCTGACCACAATTGTTTTGGCGGAATGAGGCAAAACTGATTCCCACGCCATGTGACTGTAGGGAGTGACAAATGGTCAACCTGAGCCTTCTAAGCCAGAATTTCAGAAAAGCCCCTCATATGTTGGGTGGCCTGTAATTTCCCATCCACCTAAATAATCATTAATAATTATACCAGCACAACAAACATAAACTGGGACTGTGCTGGGAGAACCGGGATGGAGAGTCACCCTGTTTATGCCAAATATAAAATAATCAACCCATTTTATAATTTCCTGGAAATGGGAGACCACTTGATCCATCCATGTTTATGACAATGAAGCAATGCAACTTTTGGTAACAGTTTTAGAGTTTTAGTTCAATTGGTAGGTTCCCTTTTGTTGCTGTCCATGATCCCTTATTTTCTTACTCTCCTCTGCTGCAGATATAAATGAATGTGCCCAGAATCCTCTGCTCTGTGCCTTCCGATGTGTGAACACTTATGGGTCATATGAATGCAAATGTCCCGTGGGATATGTGCTCAGAGAAGACCGTAGGATGTGCAAAGGTGAGTCATCGTGTTCAAGGTCATCTAAGCCAGGAAGCTCTAACTCTATCTGTGAGGGGAGATGTCCCTCAAAGCTTCCATTAGTAGGAGAAGGCTGGGAATTGGAATATAAATAGTCCGTGGACAGTACAGGGGTTGTCACTGCCATGTTTCCCCCTAAATTGTAGCTGGAAGCATCATCAAGCCAAGTCGAGGACTGCACTGCACATCCTTTATTAGGTCTCACTGTGCATCGCATGCTCACAACATGCCAGTATTTCTACAAGATGTGGGAATATAAAGAAAAAGACATGTCCCCACATTCAAAAAACCCAATATGAAGAGATTGAGACAGATATAAATACGTTCTCATAATACAGTGTGATAAATGCTATGGTGGTTGTATATACAAAATGCTCTGAGAACACCAAAGGAAATTCTATTTCAAGAATGGGGTAACACGTGGAATCTACGTTGGCTAAACCATCTCCATTAAAAATACCTCCCGAACACCTGCAATTTCCTAAGCACTGAACTAGGCTCTATTTCACAAACTGCAGTAATCATAGAGTCTGCTCTTGAAGAGCCCTGACTTGCTCCTCTCAAGATCTTAAATGAACAGACACCTGTTCTCTCAAGATGGCGGAAATATGATTTTGTTTAAGGGTGGGGAAATTTCCTAAATGAAAGGTCCTAATCATATGCAGAATAAATTTCAAATTTCTCAGCTCAGAGCATGTAAAAGGGAAAGATAGAAAAAAAGAAAGTAGTACAACAGGACAGAAAGTAAAGACTGAGGAAGGCCCAACCAAGTCCAGAAAAGGAAACGAAGGAGGGAAGAACCAGTAGACAATAAGATATTTTTAGATGTCTGGCTTTTCATTAAACTATAAAAACCATATATATATATATATAGAGAGAGAGAGAGAGAGAGAGATTATATAAAATAGTCATTCTACTATTGTATCCTGTTTATTAATATTATCGTATAAAAATAATGTCATATTGGCCAGGCGCAGTGGCTCACACCTGTAATCCCAGCACTTTGGGAGGCCGAGGTGGGTGGATCACCTGAGGTCAGGAGTTCGAGACCAACCTGGCCAACATAGTGAAACCCCGTCTCTACTAAAAATACAAAAATTAGCTGGCGTGATGGTGCATTCTTATAATCTCAGCTACTGGGGAGGCTGAAGCAGAAGAATTGCTTGAACCCGGGAAGTGGAGGTTGCAGTGAGCTGAGATCGTGCCACTGCACTCCAGGCTGGATGACAGAGTGAGACTCCATCTCAAAAAAATAATAATATCATATTATAATATATTGTGTTATTATTATAATTATTGCATAATGTAAGCTTTGGTTTGTTACTCTAATAATCCATTATGATTGTAGTACTGTTATTATAATTATTGCATTATCATATATTGTAATTATAATGCTGTTATAATTATTGTTATATTAAGATATATCCATTATATTATAATTACATGAGGCCCTTTTAGTTCAATTAGTCAACAAGAATCAGAAATCATGCTTCAACAAAGGAGTATAAAACATAAAGAAAGGGACAGCCAGGCGCGATGGCTCATGCCTGTAATCCCAGCACTTAGGAAGGCCAAGGTGAGTGGATCACTTGAGGCCAGGAGTTTGAGACCAGCCTGGACAACATGGTGAAACCCCGTCTCTACTAAAAATACAAAAAAAAATTAGCCAGGTGTGGTGGTGCATGCCTGTAATCCCAGATACTTGGGAGGCTGAGGTATGAGAATCACTTGAACCTGGGAGGCAGAGGTTGAAGTGAGCTGAGATCGGGCCACTGCACTCCAGCCTGGGCAACAGAGAGAGACTCTTTCAAAAACATAAATAAATAAAAATAAAAATAAATAAAAAATAAGGGAAGGAGAATAGAGAAAAGGCATGATTAGAATCATGCTTCTTGAAGAGGTCGTCAGTTGATTAGGGAGCAATTTCTTCAAGTTCAAAGGTGGTTAGAAGATTCCTTTCCATTCTTTAGAGATCATACTCAACAGAGCAGAAGGAAATACAGCCAATAGTGAAATAACATAGATGAAAATTGGTTACTTACTAACATGTTGTGTTTAAAAGTCAGGTAATTAAGGCAGATATACGCATTTTCTTTGACAAATTTGTGATTGTACATTTTTGCAGACGAGGATGAGTGTGAAGAGGGAAAACATGACTGTACTGAAAAACAAATGGAATGCAAGAACCTCATTGGCACATACATGTGCATCTGTGGACCCGGGTATCAGCGGAGACCTGATGGAGAAGGCTGTGTAGGTAAGAGGATCCCTGTGGAAGGAGCTTTGAGTGTGTCAGCAGTGACAGTGGACAGAAGGAACCTGGGCTCTGAGTTCTTGTGACGCTGTGTTCTTGGCGAGACCCATTTTGTTCTCTTACCTCATGTCAAGACTCTCCATGGTGGTTCCCCTGCCTCGTGATCATTTGTGAATTCCGAGAGCACTGTCATTGTCCCTCTGAGCTGGCCTTTGTCTACTTTCTTGACCCATTTGCTGCCAGGATTTGAACAGCATGCCTTTTCTCTATTCTCCTCCTTTACTTTCCATACTCTTTTGTTGATTTGGGGGTCAATTCTCCCCATCACATTGGAATGCCTCCCTATTGACTTAGCTTTGCTACAAATGCCAGGTACCTCTGAATCAGGAATAGCTCAAAACCATCGGGATCTACCTCCAGAAAGTCTGGTCTTGTCTAGAGTAGCATCCAGGCACTGATATTTTTTTAAAGCTCCTCAGCTGATTCTAAATGGATCCAACATTGAGAACTTCATCTTTAGACCAGGAGCTGGCAAACTGCCTACAGGCCAATTCCAGCCTGCCAGCCCACTGTGTGTTTTTATAAATAAGGTTTTATTAAATATAGGTATAACCATTTATTTGCATATTGTCCATGGCTACTTTCATGCCACAATGGCAGAGCCAAGTGGTTGCAACAGAGACCATATGACCCACAAAGCCTAAAATATTTCCTATTTGACCCTAACAAAAAGTTTCTTGACCTCTGCTTAGATAATAATTACAGGAGAAAATTATTAAAACCTTCTCACATGCATTCTCTTTCTTTTTATTTTTTATTTTATTTTATTTTATTTTTTTTTTTTGAGACAGAGTCTCGCTGTTGCCCAGGCTGGAGTGCAGTGGCGCGATCTCGGCTCACTGCAGGCTCCGCCCCCCGGAGTTCACGCCATTCTCCTGCCTCAGCCTCCCGAGTAGCTGGGACTACAGGCGCCCGCCACCTCGCCCGGCTAATTTGTTTTTGTATTTTTAGTAGAGACGGAGTTTCACTGTGTTAGCCAGGATGGTCTCGATCTCCTGACCTCGTGATCCGCCCGCCTCAGCCTCCCAAAGTGCTGGGATTACAGGCATGAGCCACCGCGCCCGGCCTGCATTCTCTTTCTTTTTAATAATAAATGGTGTTACAAAGATATATTTTATGTTGTCATTCAAACAGATTAAGAATCCCATTGCACTTTTACTCTGTACAATACAGATTGAAGCAGTAATTAAAGAACAGACTGTAAAAGCACAGAAAAAGAAAATATGTAGATTAATTGTCACACACTGTATCCTCCTGGATCAGTAATTCTCAACATCAGCTGCACTTTGGAATCACTTGGGGAGCTCAAGTCCAACCTCAGATATTCTGATTGAATTGGTCTGGGGGTGGCTGGGGTCATTGCATTGGGGTTTTGAACCTGTTTTAACACTGTTCTGGATGTCACCTTCCAACTTTCTGTCTTTCCTAGTGAGAGCTCCATCTGAGGGACCCTGAACTATTCTCAAAGGAAGGGAAGCACCTCAGCAAATTATTTTTGATCTTTCTAAATAATCCTCAGATAATTCTAAGAATCTGTAGATATTTTAATGTTTTTTTAAACCTGGGAAACTGAATTGTAGTTTGTGATTTGTTAATAATATTGTTGAAATATTGCAATAAGCACAACCTATATTGGAGATATAATCTAGGTTAATCTGAAGATTAATCTAGACAAATTCCCCCAGATCAATATTGACCACTATAGATATTATTCTAATATGTATTAAAATATTTCTTTCATATGCTGATATTCACATTTTTCCCTCCTTCACTTGAAATAACCCTTTGAGAGTCCTTTTTATGTCCTAATATGAAAAGATTTAAATTTTACTAAGTGAAATATGTAAGCGTGCATAAAATGCTACCATCTAGGTTTAAGTATATAAAATGCTATCAGTTATGCTTTTAAAAGATTAGAAGTGCACACACACATACATATTTGCTTTTATATACGTAATCCAGCTCTGGAAGGATACATTAGAAATTGGCCCCAGAATTGGTTGCTTTTCAGGAGGGGAGTTTGGTGTCTGGGAAATAGGGAATGAAGGGGGTACTTTTGCTGAATCTCCTTTTGTACCTTTTTAATTTTAAACCATGTGAAGAGATAAGCTATTTACAAACTATATAGGAAAGAAGGAAGAAAATCTATTCTTCTATAAAAGATTCAGATGGCTCTTTCTGTTTTCAGTCCTTCAATGAAACCAAACAGTTAAGAATGAATGAAGTCCCTTTTATACCTTTTAAATTTTGAGCCATGTGAACAGATTAGTGATTCAAAAGCTTAGTTAAGAAGGGAAGATGAGAGAGAGGGAAGGAAGGTGAGAGGGAGGGAAGGAGGAAGGAAAGGAGAAAGTAACGAAAGGAGGGAAGGAGGGCAGAAGGAAGGAACGAGGGAAGGAACTCCATCCTCTATAAAATGGTCAGATGACTCTTCTTGGTTTTGGTCCTTCAATAAAATCAAACAGATGAGAATGAATGTCAGACGAAGCCAGGGATCTGTGAGAATGGGCGCTGCCTCAACACCCGTGGGAGCTACACCTGTGAGTGTAATGATGGGTTTACCGCCAGCCCCAACCAGGACGAGTGCCTCGGTGAGTACAGTTGGCAGCGCACTTTTCCTAACCTCAGCCTCCACGCTGGGATGCCGGAAACCCAGACTTCTTATTTGAAATACAAGAAAATGTCAAAATCTGAGGAAGGATAAAAAATGTTCATATTTTGGAGATGCCGTAGTGAGTGTGATTGTCCGTTGGGCTCAGCAGCACCCTGCAGCTAAATTCTTCCTTTGCTAATTGGATCCTGAATCACTTGTTTGGAATTTCTTGGCCGGCTTTGAAGCCCTTGGTGATCAGGATCCACTTCCATATGTTTCTCTGCCCCTCTGTCTGTAAGCATGGCTATTCCCCTGTATTTCTGGGAGCAGAGAGAGTTATAAGCTTGTCTAGGCCAATGTCTTTCTGCCTACTTACTGAATGTCTTATTTGTTTCCCTCAGACGCCATCCTTTCTCTTTTACTGCTGTCTCCAGCTTTCCCCTCTTGCTTCTTCTCACCCAGGGTAAAGTGTTACATCCTTTTTTGGTTTTTATATCTGACCAAATTTTTAATATTTTGTTTGCTCTTAAAATTTCCTGACATCCCCTTTGCCATATAATGTCCCTTCCAGACAATCGGGAAGGGTACTGCTTCACAGAAGTGCTACAAAACATGTGTCAGATCGGCTCCAGCAACAGGAACCCCGTCACCAAATCTGAATGCTGCTGTGATGGAGGGAGAGGCTGGGGTCCCCACTGTGAGATCTGCCCTTTCCAGGGGACTGTGGCTTTCAAGAAACTCTGTCCCCATGGCCGAGGATTCATGACCAACGGAGCAGGTACTTCATTTATAGTCCAAAAATACTTGCAGGGAATCTGTTTTTTGCGTGAAAAACAGATGAAAATGTGGAGTCTGTAATGTGTGCCTAGGTTGAATTGCACAGCTGAGGCCAACACAAATTCTTCATTATGGAGTTTTAGACATTTGAGGTCATGCTGCCAAAGTGGCCTTGGTCCACTTGATTAAGCTGTGTGTGCTTAGGACCCTCCCTCTGCGTTCCAGTGAGTCTTCAACTTTTTAAACAGAAGTTTACTATAAGTCAATTGGCTACTCAGAATATAATTTTTAAATTTTTTAGATAAACTTTGAAATAAATGATTATTAAATGCACAAACCAGTCCACCAAGATGTGGAACTCCTAAACTGTATTGCATAAGAGAAGTATAAATCATGCTGATATCCTGGCAATTAAACACAGTTGCATCTGGAAAAGCACAAGCTCCTTAACTAGAGCAGGAGGAAGTGTCAGACTGTCTAAGGCAACTCTAGAGATATCTAGGCCTGTCACTAATATGATTCCTGTGTTTCTCAGCTGTAACGACAATTGGTTTTTAGTTCATAAAAGGACTGAGAAAACGTGAGAGCTTTTTTGAGCTTCTTGGGAGGGAATTAGAAGTAAAAGGGGAAGAAGGAGGTTAAGAAGGATTTGTGTTTGTATTGGAAAGATGTGGCTGAAGGCAGAATAATGGAACTGGATGTGATTTAAAAAAAAAAAGAAAAAACAGACCTAGAAAGGTAAGATGGAGTGACCAAAAGCAATTTATGATTCTTTGGAGGATATAGCAGTAAGATGGTCGAAAAAACTCATTTCTGGAGACCAATAAGAGTGTGCTAAATTGCACTTCAGAGTAGACTTGTAAAGGTCAGATACACCCAGCTGTTGGTATAAAATGGTTATTTGGCAGTCAAGGGCTGAGAACCCATGTAGAAAGTGCTCGTATTGGCACTTCGCCAAGCAGTAAGGAGGTAAAATGGGTCAAGATGTGGAAGACAGTGGTTTTAATGCTCAACAGTGCATATTGACCCAGTCTTTCTGTGGTACAGCCATGAGTAAGGGTCTCCCTTCCTTAGCAGGCTGCAAAAACCCAGCACTGTCATCCACCTCAGAGCCCTAGTTAGTTTCCCCCCTCACCAGAGGACAGAAGTTCATCTCACTTCCCTAATATTATGTAATTTGAACTTTTTCATGATTAACCACAAACACAACAAAAATAATGTAAAAGAAAAAAAAACCTTACTTCTTATTTGAGCATGCAATACTGGGGGGGGAATGGGGTTTCCTCGTCAAAAGGATCTGCTTCTGTGCTTCATTTATGAGATGTCAGCAGGAGGCAAGCTTAATGGCATGAGATAACACAAAAAGCCAAATATGTCTAGATGGGGTGGCTGTTCTATGGACGCAGAAGATAAAAATATACATTTAGAAGACCAGTTGTTTTTAAAGTTTTTCTGTGGCTGAATTATTTTATCAATTATAGTCTAATGAAGTTATTGTTTGCCTTTTGATATAGCTACTGTTACATATTAAATTTATGGTGTCATCTTACTGGTTTAATTTCTTAGGCCCAAAATATAGTAACACAATTTATTAGTATTTACACTGAAGTGACCCCCTACATATTAATGTTGTCAATTTTATGATATGTTTCTTATCTTAATTTATATTTGTTAAATTACAGATATCGATGAATGCAAGGTTATTCATGATGTTTGCCGACATGGGGAATGTGTCAATGACAGAGGATCATATCATTGCATTTGTAAAACTGGGTACACTCCAGATATAACTGGGACTTCCTGTGTAGGTAAGTGTCTATTTCTGATGGCTTATTCTCAGGTGGAAATTTTAGATTATGGAAAAAAAAAAGACCCAAAGCTAAAAATCTAAAAAGTCTGTGCAGTTTCATAGGAAAGCACAGGACAGTCATCAGAGTCTACACAGAGTTTACTTTTTCTTTCCCCAAAACTAAAATTCTTCGTTAGACCCTGTGGAAATTGAGCCTGTAGACATCATTTTTAGATGTACAGTCACACTGTATTTCTTTGATCATAGATCTGAACGAATGCAACCAGGCTCCCAAACCCTGCAATTTTATCTGCAAAAACACAGAAGGGAGTTACCAGTGTTCATGCCCGAAAGGCTACATTCTGCAAGAGGATGGAAGGAGCTGCAAAGGTAAAGTAGAATTGACCATTGCCCCTCACCTAGCTCCTGACACATGGCTGCATTCCTTTGCCTGTAAGAACTCCACAGGCAAGCCGAAAGACCTGCTCTACAGGCAGGAGGTGCTTCCCTGGGGTTAATGCCTCCATGGGACCCACCTCCTGTGCTGGAGGGAGGGAGGCTAAAGCCAGGGAGATTGTGGAGGACCAGTGGGAGCAGCCGTCCTCGCTGCATGCCCCCTGGGCATCCATGGTGGCCATCCATGACGGTCTCAGAGATAGCAGGGCCAGCTCTCAATGGCTCTGGTGGGGCAGATTCTTAATTGGTGAACTCCTCTCTGCTTTCTGTTTTTTGTATTTATTCTTTATAGCCATATAGTTCAGGTTTCCAGGAAGGTCCTGCCTCGGAATAATCAGTGCCATGATCGTAGAGGACATTGTGCCTAATGAATTAGATGCTGTGTCCAGATTTTTGTTCTGCAGAAAATGTCCATTTCTGCCCTGTAGGAGCTTCCCTGAGACATAAATATCACACAGAATTAAGAATCAGCAAAGCTCTGGGCAGAAATCCCTTCTCAACCAGAAGTTATCCTTTGCAAAAATTTTTTGGTGTAAATTTACTCCTGTAAACATCTTCCTCCACAATAAGAACATTATATTTAGTGAATAGCACTAGTGAGTCATACTTAACAATAATTTGGGAAATTAGAGATTTGGAGAAGAAAAGGTAGACCAAGTGGTAGAGCAAGAGATATCATGTCATGCCACGAAACTTTGAAGGAAATCTATAGAAACATACAGAAGTAAGGAAGGTAAAGGGTAGAGTGGAGTCTTTTTTCCTATTTTTTCTCATAAAGCTTAAGTTCTTCCACTTACTTGGTATATATAACTAAATATCAAATGAATGATGCAGCTGTATGTACCACTGAAACTGAGAAGAGGCTAGAAGGGTGGAGGGTGGGACCAGCACATCCCCACGGAGGATCCAGATTGGAGGAGAGGAGAGGAGAGAAGTGGAGAGCAGCGAGAAGTTGGGCTCTTGACCTCTTTCCTGTGTCTGCTGAGAGGGAGAGTTAAGAGGCATGTAATAGTGGATGACATCATGGGCAACTGCCTGAGGCCTTCCTGTGCAGCACAAAGCCTGTATAATCCTGTAGTTTGGGGAGAGGAAGTTGAGAGACCTACTTACCCGTTCTAATCATCTTAAATGAACAGTCGCTCATAGTTTTGTTCTTCTCAAATGTGGAACTTATTTTACATCTGGGGTCACTGTGAGTTCTAGGCAATGTGAAGCTATAACTCAGAGCCATAAATTTATTCATATAAATGAAGAACCAAATTCAAGGGGAAAATATCTCTCATTGTATATATTATCTGTAACAAGCAAAACAAATTTATAGCATTTTTTCTAACCTCTGGGGGCAGAAAATTCTCAAAAGTTTCCAGCAATTAAAAGATGAAAAATGAAAATGCATCAATAAAGTTCTCTTTATGGCTTTAGGAGTGCAAAGAGCACTGTAATTTTTACGTGTCCGCTCACAACTTGTCCCTTTTCCTGTTTTTTCTCATAAGGTTCAAATTCTTCCACTTACTTGGTATATATAACTAAATATCAAATGAATAGTGCAGATAGTTGCACCACGGACACTGAGAAGGAAGAGGCCAGAAGGGTGGCTGTGGGAGCAGCACATCCCCAGTGAGAGAGGGGTAGAATGCAGATTAGAGGGGAGAAGAGGAAGAAGGGCATTCTTGGAGGCAAGAGCAGCGAGTGCTGCTGTTCTTCATGTGTTGTACTCATGAAATGGTGTTAGGAGAAATCACTGAGTCATCTTCCTCACCTGTTGCAGGTGAGCTTCAGCAAATGTGTCATGATGCTCCAGCCAAGCTCCTTGGGCCATAGACAGGGGAAACCAGTCCCCAGGCTCTGAGAAAGCTGAACAGAGAGTGCATATCAGTCAAGCTCTCAGCAGTGGAAAGAGCACAGGACGGGCTGCATTATAAGAGAAGCCGGAACTAGGACAGGTCTTGGGAGGGTCTCTCAGTGTAGGCCCACTCCAGGTGTTACTCTAGCCAGGAACTGGCCCTGTGGAGTGGAAGCAGTCACTGGCAAAGCTAGCACAGATCTGCAGCTCCAACGCAGTTGTGCAGATGGTGGGGGCATAGTGGTTGAATTTGTGATAAAATAAAGTCACTAATATGTTTTCCTGAATATGCGGCAATTTTAAAATTATCATTAAAATTTAGCTAGAAGCTAGAACACAGCATTTCATCTCTTGATATTTTGAAATAACATTGGAGTTGAGAATGCAACTAGAAGTTGAGGCGTTGAGGAAAGAGGCCTGGTCAAAGCAGAGGGTTTTATTGAGATGTGGGAAACAACGTTGGATAAACACTGGAGGCAGTTGTCAGTTTGGGATTTTTGGTTTTTTGGTTTTTTTGTTTTTTTGTTTTTTTGTTTTTGTTTTTGTTTTTGTTTTGAGACGAAGTTTCACTCTGTTGCCCAGGCTGGAGTGCAGTGATGCGATCTCAGCTCACTGCAACCTCTGCCTCCAAGGTAGCTGGGATTACATGCACGCACCACCACACCCAGCTAATTTTTGTATTTTCACTAGAGACAGGTTTTGCCATGTTGCCCAGGCTGGTCTCAAACTCCTGAGCTCAAAGTGATCAGCCCGCCTCGGCCTCCCAAAGTGCTGGGAATACAGGCATGAGCCACCACGCTTGGCCTGGAGGCAGTTTTATTAAAGTGCCTTTAGCTATTAAGATGAATTTTTCCTTTGCTTTGTTTCCTTCCTGATGGCTCAGTTTTGTTTTATCCTAAGAAGAATCCCAACTAAAGAAATCAGATTTTGTTTCTGATGACTTCATTTGAGTAGATTAAAAACAGCAGACAGAAAAGAACTAAACCAGCAAATTCATTTCAGCGTCAACATTTCTCTTTATGTTTTAACTTAAATAGATCTTTTCAATGCTCTGGAAAATTTGCAGAATCATTCATCTTTCACTTCATTTAAAATTTGTTTAAAATGTCATGATTTATTTGAAATTCCTTTGTTGAGGAATTCCTGCATTTCTCCAATTAGAATTGTGTTTTCTTGGATCCCCTAAAGATCTCTTTATATTTTTTTGAGGGGAGGAGGGTCTAAATTGACACCTTGTTTTACCTTTCAGATCTTTACCCCCTGTGTCTCTCCTTGCCTTTTGCTGTGGCTTCTTTCTAGTCAGGGTCATTTGAGACTTCCAAATCAAACGTGGAGCTGCTTCATAGGGGCGGCTTCCCTGATCCTGTTTTGTTGGCTTGACTCAAATGCCTATCTTGCATTTTCTTGTAGATCTTGATGAGTGTGCAACCAAGCAACACAACTGCCAGTTCCTATGTGTTAACACCATTGGTGGCTTCACATGCAAATGTCCTCCCGGATTTACCCAACACCATACGGCCTGCATTGGTGAGTAGGAGAGGAAAAAATCCTACATGGAATGTAGCGATTCTTTTAAGGGATTATTTTCTATTTCCTCTGCTGTTGGGATAAGAAAACAAAAGCTCAAAGAAATATGTGAGTGCGTGTATGTGTGAGCACACCTGTACATGTATGTAAAGAGTTGTTGGCCTTATTTGGCCTTGTCCGAGTCATCTTTCTAACTTTCTTTTACATGATACAAAGAGAGCTTCGGGGAATTTTAACCCCTCTTTGCCCCCGCTGCTTCTCATAGATAACAATGAATGCACCTCTGACATCAGTCTGTGCGGGTCTAAGGGCATTTGCCAGAATACTCCTGGAAGCTTCACCTGTGAATGCCAGCGGGGATTCTCACTCGATCAGACCGGCTCCAGCTGTGAAGGTGGGTGGAGACCTCAGCTGCGATCCAGCTGGTGAATCCTTGTGGAGGTGGCTTGTGTGGCCATCAGCACCTTCATCATCAGCCTCTATGAGATAGCAGATCTGAGCCCGGGGGGCACCCAGCTAAAATAGTGTACACAGGTCCTGTATCTTAGAGATTTCATGTTTTGTCTCATGCTTGATTATATCTAACACACATGCCTTTCCTAAGTATATCAAGACCTTTTCTGCTCAGTTTTTAATTTAACCTAATAGGGAATAACTCAGTCAAGAAAAATAGACTTGACTTTGATTCATTAATTTTCTGGTCACTGGGTCCAGAGCCATAAAGGGATTTCCCCCATGTGGACTAAACATATGAGGAATAGCTCTTCTGATGACATTTAATTAGAAGTTTAAATGTTATTTTTAGAAGTTGATTGTGGCTTTGACACCTTTTGGTTTCTAATTGTGGCACCAAAAATAAGGAAAAAAAAGAGCAAACACAAATAACTTATAACTTACAGAGCTGTCCTGGAGAGTGCTTTGGGCTTTGCACTAATTTCCTGATCATTTTTATTTGTAGACTTTGCCAGGGCTCTCTGAATGATTTTCTCCTTGGACTTAGCCGTAGTTGCAGAAGAGATATTCTTGAAGTTTTTGGTGGTAGAATAATGTGTAGGATGTGTGGGAGCCAGATTTCTTATTAGAATCCATCTGGCTTCAGAGAGAGATGTTGAGCTGGCATCATGGTGGCTCTGCTTCTTTTTCAGACGTGGACGAGTGTGAGGGTAACCACCGCTGCCAGCACGGCTGCCAGAACATCATTGGGGGCTACAGGTGCAGCTGCCCCCAGGGCTACCTCCAGCACTACCAGTGGAACCAGTGTGTTGGCAAGTAACTTTTCCTCACTCTCAAGATGCATGGCTATCAGCTCCTATGAAGTAAAACACTGCTTTCTTTCTGAAGCTGTAAATGTGTTATTGAAGCAACAAATACTCATTTAAAATTGCCCTAACCTGGTTGAAACCCGAGGGAAGTAACAGTCTTTGCAAAACAGCAAACAAGAAAAAAAATTGTAATTGAGGGTGCTTTGAGAGCATCTGAAATGAAACGCCCCCATAATTTCTTGAAGCGCAGTATCCTCCACCCTCCCGCTGCACTGCTAGCCATCAGCCCGCACTTGAGTTATGTTCACATCGGGGGTCAAAAAATCTTACTTATGACTGAAAAATATCAGCCAGCCAAAGGCTATTTTGAGTGGCTTTTGGCCTGAAGATGCCAAAGTAGTTCTGTTCGGCTCTACGCATTTTGAGACAGAGCGCAAGCAGGAAACACAGCAAGGTTGTGTTTTGTTTTGTTTTTGTTTTTTTTCAAGATTGCTAAATTCTTTTGACAATTAAGGGAGTTCTACTGACTCTCTCATTAAATTGAACTGATGTCATCTTTGATTCTACAATGTCATGGGAAAATAACTCTTAATGCACATCAGAGAATCAAAACATTGTGAGTTTGGAGGGATACCAGAAGCCATTTAGCTCAGGCACTTTGTTTTACAGATAAGGACCTAGAAGTTCAGAAAGGGAAGGTCATATTTCCTTGCCTAGTTCTTTTGTGACATGCTTGGAACTAGAACCCACAACTCTTAACTTTCTGATGTAGAGCTGCCTTTCAAGTGTTACATTCACCTGTTTATGTTCATTCAGCAAGCGTCTGTGGAGTGCCTCTGCAAGCTTGGTGCTTTGGTAACCTGTTCTAGTTGCCACATTATTCTGTACAGAGCCCTCCTTAGCAAAAACTCAAAGAATTACTGCTTCCTGGGTGCAGGCTCTGCATTGCAATGGTTCACTTTCATGCAGATGAAGACATATTTGGTGTGTTTTCATTTATCAAAATCATCTCTGTCATCTAGTTTGATTCTACACAAGACAGTTTTGCAGTGGCATATACGGTTGACTGAAGTGACCCCTGTGCTATAGGAGTTTCGACTGCGCGAGTCTCTGGCTAGCTATCTGGTTTTAATAAAAATGTCTTTGTTCATTAGCAGCTCAGGGAGGTCTTTGATTTTAATCACCAGTTTCTGACATTGCTCACAGAACTTCCAGAGTGAACTTTGTTGATTCAATACCCAGTTTATGAGCCTGTCTGTTCTCATTATTTAGGTCCTTTTAATAACACTGGAGCTAAGTGAAAAAAACATAAGAGAGGAAAGGTATTTCGCTCCTGTACCTTATCCTCCTCCTCCTCCCATCCATCTGAGGATAGTAGAGGCGACCAGGCCATGCACTAGTGTCCTGGAGATTCTGCTGTGGTCTCGTGAAGATCATCTCCTGGCTGGACACTCTAAAAAAATAAGTTGATTTAGAAGTCAGAAGACGTTTCGGGTCCTTAATGCCTCCAAATGCCAAATTGCTGTCATAAATCTTGACAATTAGAGTTATCTAGAATGAGCATTGCCTTGGGCTAAAATAGCTTCCCCAGAACCACAAGAAACAGAGCAGATCTCTTAGACCAGCCCTCCCAGGATCCTCACTCCCAGGTGGCTGGAAATTCACTCTTTGGGGTAAGAGGGCCACTGATTTCATTGCTTTCTAGAAGTAAATTTCAAAAATTCAGCTGGCAGATAGATGGAGTTGACCCATTTTCCCCTAGAAAAAATGAGTAAAAGAAAGCCCATCCTGCATTTGCGAAGTTTCCTATCGGTACTCCCTTAAGGCCACAGCTGACATGAACAGTGCAAGCTGGATGCTGAAACCTTTCATTTTAGAGGACAGAGTGGTGGGTTTCAATCCACTTTTAAGGAGTAGTTTTCAGACTTTAATGCTGTTTTGATAAAATTCGAATTGTCTCTTTTTATAAAACAAACAAAACCCTCACCAATCTAAGTACCAACTGGAAGAATAAAACAAATATTTTGGAGTGTAAAAAAATTCCTTGTGGAGTCATTTGCTCCAGAGTGCAGAGGATGAAAAAGGTCAGGAAAAGTGCAAAACATGTTAACCAAATCGTGGTGTTTGTATATTGATAAAAAGGGCGAGTGCACAAACATGCTGTTTTCAAACTGTAAACACTGAATATTTGCCAATTTCTTATTTTAATCTGTGCTCTACTCCATCCTACCTCTCCAACCTAGATAAGCAAGTTTAATTTAAACTTTATTAAATTCTCAGGGAGGGGAGAAAATGTAAAATAAAATTTAAAAGAATGTGAAAGGAGAGGGGGAGAACTTTTGATAGTTGTAGTAACACAGATAGATGCTCAAAGTTAAAAAGAACCTTAGAGATCTAGCCTTCCCTCTTTCCTAATATATAAATCCTTCTCTAACTTCCTTGCTTATCCCAGTTTGGCTTAAGTACCACCTTGAAGGGCGCCCACTTTCTCCCAAGATAGCCCAATCTATGTATAGACAGCTTTTAATACTTAGAAATGTCTTTTTTTGGTATAAAAAAATCATTTCTCCTCCCTCTAATTTCTCACCATTGGTCCTACTTCTGCTCTTTGGAGGAAAAAACACAGAATAAATCTAAGCTATAGAATGAGAAGTCTTCCCCCTCATATACCCACGCCTTGCAGGTTTTATTAGTCAGGGTCCCAGCAAGAAACAGGTGGCTGAGGCCAACCAAAAGTGGGGGATAGGGGAGCCGAGCTTGCTCATGCTCCATAGATCAGCCACCTGGGGCCAAGAGCAAGTGGAGAGGATGGAGGATGGACGTGGAGGAGCAAGAAGACATCAGCCCAGGGGTGTTCTCTCCACTGAAGTAAATATGCTTGGTTCTTCATTCTTTGTTTGACATGGAGCTTGGTGCCAATGGTTTCTGTTGCTCTCTATTGCACACTTCGTCCTCAATTTAAAATAAGGAGAAAGAACACAGATAATGTGTTGAGCACAGAAAGAGAAAGGGAAGAATGAGAAAGAGAAAATTATTATTTCTATTTTAAGAGCCCTGGAGCCTAAGTGACCTTGAGTGAAGACTTGAAGGTCTTTGGATACAAAAGATTTTCAGACAGGCAAAGTTAAGGTCAAAGACCTGTAGCTGAAGGGAAGGAGGGGAGGAGAGAAGGAAGGAAGGAAGGAAGGAAGGAAGGAAGGAAGGAAGGAAGGAAGGAAGGAAGGAAGGGAGGGAAGGAGGGAGCGGGGGGGGGGGGAGGGGAGGGGAGGGGGGAGGGAAGGAAGGAAGGAAGAAAGAAGGGAAGGAGAGAAGGAAAGAAGGTAGGAGGGAAGGAGACATGGAAGGAGGGAAGGCAGGCAGGCAGGCAAGTAGGAAATGTGAATATATACTAAGTATATACAAGTGAGCATTCTTCCCCACCACTTTTATCCACCTGTTTTCTAATTTAAAAAAAAGAAAAAATAGATTTTTTGAGAAACATTTTTTTCTTTATAAATGAATCTGCCTTAGCAAAGAAGGTAAACTAATTACAGGAGAAAGGAAGCACCAGCTTAAATGTGGAGAATCTCTTGAGAAGTACTGTGGTATAAAGGAAAGCACATGGATGGCCTTTGCAGTCCAACAGACCTGGCTGTGAATTTCTGCCCCGCTGCTGCTGGCTGTGAGATCTTGGAAGAGCGTTCTGAGCCTCACTTTCTTCAGCTGTAAAACAGAGAATATAATACCTCTTTCTCAGGATTGTTAGGAAAGCTAAGGAAATGAGTGGGCAATACCTGTATCCTATCTGTCATAAAATAGGTATCTAATAAACATTCATTCCCTTCCCCTTCCTCTCTTCCATAGGAAGTGGGTATTCACTAAGTAAAGAGAAGGCCAATCTATCTACATTCAAAGGAACGTATGCCTGAAAATGGGCTATGGCAGTTAAGAAATGTCTTACCAGCAAGTTTCCAACCTGCCCTGCGAAGGCAGGTCTACAAAAATATATTAGAGACTTCCAAAAATTATAAATCAGAAATAATGAGAAACTCATGGTTTTCCCCCTTCTAGTTGATTTTTTTAAAGTAAGATTTCTTTTTCCTGCTTCTTAGCATCAGACTTGGCAGGTCCCTGTGTGTAGCCAGCCCTGCAGCTTCTGTCTCTCTTGTGGGTTTTCCCCAATTACTGCTTGTGAAGTCTGCACCAAATCTCTTCCAGCCACTCTTAGTTTTAGACAGGGCTCAGACACTCTGGGCAGGAGGCTGGTTTGAATAAGGAGGGGGCCGATTCGGTGATGGGAGCAGACATACCAGAAGGCATTATTCATCTCCCAGAACAAGTACCCGGGGGCTTTTGCAGATTTTTGAAAAGGAAGTCCAAGTGGGGCAGACACGTGGGGCAGACACTTGGGGCAGGATATCAGCCCTTGCCAGATCGGCACATCCTGAAATAGGCGGACAGGGAAAGCAGCCTGCGGGAAAATGGTTGGTTTCTGCTTTTGAGATATTTGTCTCCTCGCTGGGCACTTGTGAAGCAAGTATTCAGAGAACTGCAAGATTCCCTCCCTCCCACCTTGAACCCTAAATCTTAGCTACGGACCAGCACCATGTTGGTTCATGACCGGATGTTTACATGGAGCAGAAGATACCAGTGTTGACTTCTGATGAGAACTGGAGTCTGCTGGTCCTCAGAATGCCATCCTCTAATGCCCTCTGCCTGGTGCATTTGACTTCATCGTCCATGTTTACTCACAACATAGCAAGAAGCCACATCCATGCCCGCATCTTTCTCTGCTGTTGCTGTCCCCACCCAGCCACCTCTGCCTGTCTTACCTTCCTGAGAGTCTAGCTGAGGGCCAGCTGGCCGGCAGCAAGTGGCCAGATCCAGTGTCCTCAATAGAAATCTCTGGCTGCTGCCACACATGCCGCTTCTTGTTTTGCCTGCAGATGAAAATGAATGCCTCAGCGCTCACATCTGCGGAGGAGCGTCCTGTCACAACACCCTGGGGAGCTACAAGTGCATGTGTCCCGCCGGCTTCCAGTACGAACAGTTCAGTGGAGGATGCCAAGACATCAATGAATGTGGCTCTTCGCAGGCCCCCTGCAGCTATGGCTGTTCCAATACCGAGGGTGGTTACCTGTGTGGCTGTCCACCTGGTTACTTCCGCATAGGCCAAGGGTAAGCAGTGCTCTTCCTGGTCATGTTTGGAGATTCTTTCATTTGTAATATAAGTAAGTCTACTGAACTCAAAATTACCTGTCCTAGCAGAGGAGAACCATGCTTTTTGTAATCCTAAAATTAATTCCAGTTAGCTTGGCAAAAGTTTTAGGTTATTTTATTTGAAAGGAAGCATCTGGATTTCTGGAAACGTCAAACAAAGTGATGAAACTACATTGTAAATATCTCGCTATATGACTTCTCTATCTCATTCTCTTGATCTTCACATCTTGTTGGGAAGTGATTCATCTCTCTGTAAATATACCTCTCTGCCAACCCATGACAGAACTGGACTCACCCTCCACACGACTGATCCACTCTTCTCCTGGGGCAGGGAGGATTCTATCTGGACTTAAAATGCCTTTGTATGTAGCTCCTGTTAGGATAAGTCAAAGACATCCCTTTGGGTTGGAGATTATTTAGAGATTATTATGTATATTTTACATTTCAGACTTGAATTTACATTAAGTATTACCAAAGGTGCATTGAGTATGAGAATTGAAATACTTATTGTATTTTCCTGGTTAAAAAAAAAGAAAACAAACACTTCACCAAATTATAGGTATGTCTGTGTGAGAGTTGGGGCAGGGAAGGCCTATTTTTTTTTTTTTTTTTTAAGACGGTGTCTTGCTGTGTCCCCCAGGCTGGAGTGCAGTGGCACAACCTTGGCTCACTGCAAGCTCTGCCTCCCAGGTTCATGCCATTCTCCTGCCTCAGCCTCCTGAGTAGCTGGGACTACAGGCGCCCGCCACCACGCCCAGCTAATTTTTTGTATTTTTAGTAGAGACAGGGTTTCACCGTATTAGCCAGGATGGTCTCGATCTCTGGACCTCGTGATCCGCCCGCCTCGGCCTCCCAAAGTGCAGGGATTACAGGCGTGAGCCACCACACCTGGCTGGGGAGGCCTATTTTTATTTTACTCAGTGATTTCAAAGTTTAGTGTTAAGTTTTCAAAGCTTGGATCTTTTTTCCTGCTGAATTAATCTGGACTCGGGTGTCCACCTAGTTTTAGCTATCCTGAGAGGAAGTGCACATTTTACCTTTTTAATTAGCAACACATAGACATTAAATATATATATACATTATGTACTCCCCCACATGCATATACACACACACCCCACACACATCCACACTTATGCCAAATTATTAATGTAGCAGTATTTGATTTCTTGACATACAAACATCAAGTGATTCATTTTGGATCTGGGTAGGTAGAAGAATGTTTCATGGGAAGCACACAGAATGCCAACAATCGGACACAAATTCCCAGATGTTTGTGTCTGGCTCTCAGTAGACTCATTCTTTATAGTTTAATGCCAGAACCATTTTTTCCCAGCAAAAATTGTGACACTCTAAACTGGCTTTTGGCCAGTGGGATTTTGTAGTCACACTTCTTATAAGTGGTGCTCCCGGGATATGAAAATACTGGAAAGGAGTTCTGAGAAAGGAACCAAAGCCTGCAAATTTGCAGTTTACCTCCTAAAAATTTAATCATTGTGTGAATGTATACGCATGCGCACACACCCACAGGATGAGCATTTATCACTTCATCCATTGTATTGTTTCTACATATTTCATGTTGCAAGATAAAGAGGAAAGGAAATGTATTGGACTCTGGCAAGATTGGGGGAAACAGTAGGAACCTATAAACTGCTTTGAAATACAACAAATATTCTGTTCATTGGCAACGTATTTTGAATCCTAAGGGTAGGTAGGAAAAATGAGTTCTAAAGAGCAGATCGGCTATTACAGAAAAACAGATAAATAATTTTTGGTCTATATTATGACCCATTGTTATTAATCTACCCATTTAAAACAGTTTTGGCCTCTCCGAGTCACTAGAATGGACTCTGCCCCCAAATAAAGATTCTTTTAAGGACCATTCAAATGTTTCAACACATTTGGAAAGAGGAGCTTGATAAATACGCATTCCAAGTGGCCTCTGAAATAGTAAGCAGAATAACAAAACAAGGTACTTGTGAAACATTCGAGCCTCCCTCCATAACTTGGCTTTGAAAACTGAAAGGCAAAGAAAAACAGCTGAACGAGTTCTCTCTTGGGCATGGGTTTGTTTATCCGTCTTCACATGAGTCAGAGCCAGTGGCCCTAGTGGTTTTGAATGACTTGAAACAGTTTCCCACAGTTGGGCAAGCTCTGATACATGCATTTTATGTACTGCATATTTTCATAGTTTATTATTAAATTAACCTTCATGATCGACCGGAGCTTTCTTCTTATCCTCAGTAGCATAAGCAAAAGTGAAACGTCAAGGAATAGGAGCAATTGCTCCAAAGCTTGAGTGAGGAAAAGTAATGATGGAAGTGGGAGAATGCAAGAAACTCAACAGTGATGTCTCACACCTTGCTCACTCCCACGGAGCCTGTTTCGTAAAAAGAAGCCATTTTTATTTAGCCTCCCAAGTTACGTGGCCTCCCTCATCTACTATTCTCTTGTCTCCACTCTGTGTCTCCTCCCCAGTATAAGTACTGCAAAATGCTTTCCATGTTAGGTTTGGGAATGAAGAAATAAATAAATATCCAAGACAGGGTCTTCATAGGCAGTAGAAGGAAATCAATACATTCAGGGAACTGGGAATTAGAGGCCGTTAACAGAGGATCTCAATGTAGTTCTCAGAACTAGCTTATCCTCCAGTGGACAAGCAAGGGCTGTATCTCCCAACTGCAGGGAGCAGGCTTCACCAGACCTCCTGTACCACCTACCTTGTCTTCCCATTCTAATGAAAAACATCTATGCTCCCCTTCTGCTGCAGGCACTGTGTTTCTGGAATGGGCATGGGCCGAGGAAACCCAGAGCCATCTGTCAGTGGTGAAATGGATGACAATTCACTCTCCCCAGAGGCTTGTTACGAGTGTAAGATCAATGGCTACCCCAAACGGGGCAGGAAACGGAGAAGCACAAACGAAACTGATGCCTCCAATATCGAGGTGGGTCAGAAGTTGGTTTCTCCTGATGTCTCCTATGGTGGAAAGCCCTTCCAGATTCCCGTGGTTTCCTCCAAGGATGCTCCAAAGTGTGAAAAAGCTCCCCAGGGAGAAACTCCAGCCATTCCCTGAGCTCTAGGCTGTATTTTACAAGAGGCTGTGGGGCTTTCTGGAGTTTCTTGCTGCTTTTCGGGAGTGGCCATTTGAAGGTTTTCACATACTTGCTCATTTCCTGTGTCTCGCCAAAAAAAACTCAAATACCCACCCAAAGTCTGCTGAAAGGATAAGATCTGAGATCCAGGACAGCAAGTGGGCAGAATAGCGAAGTGACATAGTGCTCCCTACATAAGGACGCCAAGTTCTGAAAGCTAGAGGCTCCTCTAATGAAAAGAGCCATGCGGAGTGTGAGGGAACTTGGATTGTAGACAAAAATAACGTGGAGCTGAAGCAGCCTGGTTTCCTTTGCCTACGGCTGCTGCAGCCTTTCAGTCAACTCAGAAGTGCACAGATATTCACCCAGACCTCTGGCTCTGGGCCCATAGAATCCAGCACATGTGGTCCCAGAGAGGCAAGCAAGAAGCCAGGTGAAAAGCATTGAATATTAGCAGATCATCACAGCCAGGAAGTAGGCCTGTAGGTGTGTCCTTAGGAGGGGATGGTTTTGCGTCAGTGAATCAAATTGAAATAGCCTGGTTCTTCGTATTGGTGCTGCAACCCATCTGCTGTCGTTTAAGAAATGAGATAAGTCTTTGGAAAGAACATAATCTATTAAAACAGTGGTTCTCAAACTTCAGCGTGCATCTGAATCACCTACTAGGTCTTGTTAAAATTGATTGTTGGGAGACATCCCCAGGGTTTCTGATTCAGTAGTTCTGGGGTGATGCCGAGAATTTGCAGTTCTAACAGATTCCCAGGTGATGCTGATGCAGCTTGTTCAGGAACTACACTTTGAGACCTCCAGATACAAATGATTTCAACCTGCCTTTCTTCCTGACATCAGTTAATATTTTCAAGTATTACAAATATGTGCCAATTTAGTACATTTGTGGTCTAAACAAAATGCTTTCAATATTGTATATGCAGCATAAGGCAGAAAATTGTATTAGTGTGAAATTTGAGTCATTTTTTCTTTAATATGAGAGCTAAGTGGCATATGTACATTGTGTTTAACACATTGTCATGTGTCTTTCCAGGATCAGTCTGAGACAGAAGCCAATGTGAGTCTTGCAAGTTGGGATGTTGAGAAGACAGCCATCTTTGCTTTCAATATTTCCCACGTCAGTAACAAGGTTCGAATCCTAGAACTCCTTCCAGCTCTTACAACTCTGACGAATCACAACAGATACTTGATCGAATCTGGAAATGAAGATGGCTTCTTTAAAATCAACCAAAAGGAAGGGATCAGCTACCTCCACTTCACAAAGAAGAAGCCAGTGGTTGGAACCTATTCATTACAAATCAGTAGTACTCCACTTTATAAAAAGAAAGAACTTAACCAACTAGAAGACAAATATGACAAAGACTACCTCAGTGGTGAACTGGGTGATAATCTGAAGATGAAAATCCAGGTTTTGCTTCATTAATTCACCATCCAGAGACCAAATAATTGAAAGAAAAACAAATATAGATAGGTAGAACTATATTTTCCCCCAATCAGAATCGTCATATCATAGGTACAATCTTTCACCAAGTAAATTTGTATAAATAAGCACTATTCTTTGTATTACCAAAGCAAGGTACAGGTGACTACCCTAGTTCAAAACAACCACTTTCTCAGGCTTCTCGTGTGTGTAGCTAAGCTACCTTGTCATAATGTGTTGATTCTCGAAAACTGGGACGTGTATTTCCACTGGGGGTTGGCCATTTATGCTGACATGCCATCCTTCCAGCAAACGTACAGGAATGTGCTTTCAATTGATGGACTACTCTGTTTTTTGCAAATTTGTAAACTTTGCTTCTCCAAATACAAGTACTAGGTTGGCCATTTATGGTACCTATTTGGTGCTAGTAAATTTTCAAACTAGATTTATAAATGCACTGTAATATTTACACAACTTAGAAACCAAATTACAAGTATTCAGTTCCAATACTTCATTAATTTCAATCAACCAAAGTTAGTTCAGTAGCTTATCTCAGTTATGAGTATAATACATTACATGTAAATTAAGTGTGTGTATACTGTAATCGTGCTATTTTTTATCATCGAAACATTTATAAACTAGAATAATAATGCCCTTAATGTGAGGGTTTGTAATGGTGCTTATTAAGACCAAAGACTTGTTAAATGTATACACCAAGTGGTAATGAAATTTCTGTGACTGGCCCACACGTGCATAGAGGTCTGGGAGGACCAGGAAACAGCCTCAGTGGCCAGAGGATCACCAGTGCATCCTTCATCACAGCATGTGCAATATGCCAAGATTACCCTCGGTCATTCCTGTCAACAAGGGGTCAATGTCATAAATGTCACAATAAAACAATCTCTTCTTTTTTTTAGTTTACCCCTTGACTTTGTGTTCTTGCATGGATTTGGGGTTGGAGGGGCCATTCCGGAGGCTAAATAAAGTCTCCTGGATTTAAATTATCCTGGGTCTCTTAGTTGTGGCTTATGAAAGTACCAAATGTATAACCACTGGAAGAAAATTTAACATATGAGTCGATCCCTTGTTTTATCCATTGAAAATAGCAGAGTCTGGTGTCATTAACCTGACTTGCTTGTGAGAAATTTAGATTGTAGAGTCACTTCTGAAACATGACCTAATTCATCTTGTGACTTTTAAATAGTCTTAAATACCAAGTTCAGTCATTGTCTCAGAGCACATGAATTTCATTATAATAGATTTATCATGCCCCCCTCTCAAATATACACAGTTTTGGCAAGCGTTAGGTGTTCTGTTTCAGTTTTTTTTCCCCTAAACATCTTTTGTTAGTCAATGCTCATCTAATTACAAAGGGATAATCCCAGACGGTATCCAATTGCTGTAACTTTTGGTTTCTTAATGTCATAATTTTTAAAGTCTGTTTTATTTTAAGTGCGATATTGAGTATTTAGCTGTTAGGCTCAATCCGTCGATATGAAATAATTTTTTAAATCCCTAAGGGCAGGAAAGCATTTCGTGGTAGTGAAAATAAGAGGAAATAAGATTGCTGCATGAAGGTGGGGGGGCAGAGAGACTAGGTAGGACACAGGAAAGTGCTCTCAAAATCTTTGAAGAGCTCAGCTGAAAAAAATGGAGTAGATTTGGCTCATACTATTGCAGAAGGCAAAACCAGGGTCAGCTGATGTCAGCCCCAGTTTAATACACACGGTCCCAATTATAGAGCTACTCACCGAAAGAATGTGGTGAGCTCCCTGTCACAAGATAGAAGAGTTTCAGTCTAGGCTTAATGGCAACCATTGGACAAAGATGCTTTCTTCCACGTAACAGGCCATGAACATCTTAAAGTTATTTTTGTATCTCTAATTTTGTCTATAATAGGTGCTCAGCAGAATGAGCTGAATGGCTATTGCAGAGGGGGTTTGTACCTTGGGTAAGAGATTAAAATATAACTCAAAATTTCCTTCTGACGCTGCACCTACGGAACCATGTGATAGAGGTTTATTAAAATTGTTAGCAAAGAATATATAGCATATGGTAAACAACAGTTTGCATATGGAAAATGTCTTTGATAATTTAACCAGAACTGCATTATATTCAATAATGGATTTTCTTTATAACAAACAACAGGAGAAAATAGAGTTGGCACACAGTGGATCACTTTGATATTTTTAATAGTCCAAGTCTGGATTTTATTTATTCCAGAGCCAACAATTTTGAACAGCATATTTTCCATGTTTCTGACTGTAACAAAACATTTTCCTCATTGTTCCATTGTAAATATTCCTCTTGTTGGAACTCTTTTTAATCCTGAGATTTAAACCTGTACCTTTCAATTGTCTGCGACCTTTCAATTTCACTTTCAATAGCTGAAGAACTTGGCTTTGTAAATCTCTCAGAAGCTT
This sequence comes from Hylobates moloch, assembly GCF_009828535.3. Taxonomy (NCBI): domain Eukaryota; kingdom Metazoa; phylum Chordata; class Mammalia; order Primates; family Hylobatidae; genus Hylobates; species Hylobates moloch. The sequence goes on along the minus strand of NW_026652289.1, from coordinate 92,662,400 downwards.
GAAAGTATCTTGTCTCTACCCCCTTAGCCCATTTCATTTGCCAATAATTATTTTGTAAGTAGGGTTGAAATGAACTCAGCTGGCCTTGTGAAATGTTTAAACTTGCACAAACAACTACATTTTTGTTCAACAAATAGCAGTTTACTCAGCCAAAATCACTTTGGACATTGCCATTACAAATACTGTTAAACTTCAGAAATCATGTCTGTAAATTAGATGAGCCAAAATAAAGGACAATTGGGTTGATGCTGCGTTAGTATCCTTAAAAATTATATACCCATAAACTGTTAGGGATTTTAAAATGACCATCAGCTTGGTCCACAGGATATACTTTATTCTGGTTTTAACTGTAGTTCTTAGAGAACTGTATTGGAAATGTAATTATTAGGAATGTAATTATTAAATGATTTAAGGACGTTGTTTTTAAAGTTAAAAGATCATTACTGGCAGAAATACTAGTTTCACATTTATAGCTGAAGACAGATATTTACCCCTTGCCAATTTAAAATAACACTTTGTAAAAAAAAGAGAGAAGAAAAAAAAAAACAATTTACTTCATTATGCTTTTTTTGAAACCCAATATGAGCCTGACGTGACGTATGAGTTAGGAAAGGATGGTCTATATTATTCTGAATGTTAGGATTGGAGAGATAGAAGAAGGCTGTGCATTTGACTTCGCAAATTTCCATGTGTATTCATGACTGGGTTTATTCACAGGATTGGATCTCAGTTAAAGACATCCTCACAAATATCTGCATAAACATGAGGGTCTTGTACATTTGACATCTGACATGCATTTGGCAAGACCTGACAAAAATCACAAAATCTGTTGTTTCAACTAACTGCTAATAAATCTAAAATGGTTTCTTTTTTTCAAACAAAGTCATAAACCTCGTTTTAGGACATAGGCTGCTTTGAATCCTTGATTCATATCTGAATTATGGCTGGGCACTGTGGCTGATGCCTGTAATCCCAGCACTATGGGAGGCCAAGGTGGGCAGATCACTTGATGTCAGGAGTTCAAGACCAGCCTAGCCAACATGGTGAAACCCCGTCTCTACTGAAAATACAAAAATTAATCAGGCATGATGATGCGCACCTGTAGTCCCAGCTACTTAAGGGGCTGACGCAGGAGAATTGCTTGAACCCAGGAGGCGGAGATTGCGGTGAGCTGAGATTACACCACTGCACTCCAGCCTGCGTGGAAGAGTAAGACGCCATCTCAAAAGAAAAAAAAATCTGAATTATAACCTCTACAAATGGATGTCCGTTTCATTTTTTACTGTTGGATGGTAGAAGGACTGAACCAAGTTATAGCAGGTAAGTGGATGCGATTTCTGGCTAGCTCCACCCTCTGCTGTCTCTTCATTGTGATTTTTTATCTTTGTGACCATCCCCATTTCATAAATGAAGGCAAAATTATCCTCTGTATGCTCCCCTGTGCCCCCCCGTGGGTTGGTTATGGTGTCAGCTAGAAGGCATCAAGCCTTCCGAGTACTTCTGGAATCCATAGCTTGGGTTCAAATCTAAGCAACACAGACGTGGAGATTTTAAGCAAAAAGCAGCTGCTCCAATGCGCATTTCCTAACTTTCGTATCCCACCTGATGTATTCTTTGCAGCTGTGCTGGGAGTTGCAGAAATAAGAAGAGATCTGTTTCCTTTTTACCCTGAAATACTCTCTTGGGGAGAATTACATCAAACCTACATGATCAACCTTTTTCTTCTCCTGGAAATGGAGACACTTGAAAACATCCTGATGATAATCACACATCCCATCAGTCCCACTAGACAGTGACAGAAAGAGGTCACAGGCCTTTGTAGTTGTGTCTACATGGTGAACTCTGCTCTGCGTGGCCCCACCAGCTCTGCTATGGAGAAGGCCAGACCTGTCAGAAAAGATTAATGAGACCTGAGTATATCAGAATTTCCAAGGTTCAACAGATTAGATTGGGTTTGTGTCTGTGTATTTTTGTAACTACATGAAATCAGCACAATGTGCTGTTTAGCCTTTGCGTCTTCAGCTGTATGGAGATTATCCCTCTTTGGTAAGTCCCATGATCACGCGGGGTAGCAAGCTCCTCCCTGAGGCCTGCTGCTTCCTGCGCCTTTGTGGCTTGGCTTCCGTGGGCTCTCTGGTGGGTCATTCACAGGAGGTGTGGTGCCTCCAGCTGGGGAGTCAGTGTGCTGTGGAACCAGCTCCCCAGGAGAAAATGGCTCCTGATCTCACGCCCACATGTTCACCCCCACAGGCCTCACCCCTGCCGGGAGAGGACACGGAAGCCAGGTGCACCATCCTTAAAGGCTGATGCTTTCAGCCTTGATTTTTTTTTTTTTTTTTTTCCTAGCGTCAGTGATTCTTCATTTACAGAGCTTTGACCTTTCCGTGGGCTGCAAAGAAAGTTCACCGAGAGCTCATTTTGCTCCTGAGGAGTGCCTGCCTGAGAGTCCTGATACTGCAGGACATCTGGGGTCAGAAAGCTGTGTTCAAGTCTTAGTTCCATCCCTTTCTAGTTATTCCACCCGGGACAACTCCTTGATGTCTCTAAGCCTTGTTATTGTGGATAATAGTAACACCTTCCCTATGTCCTTGCAGGACCATTATTACCCACTATGTATAAGAGTCTAATACTTCTGTAGAACTTCACAGTTTTAACAAGCCCTTGTGAACTGTGACCTCTGATCCTCAGTCCTCACCTCAATCCTAGATTTTTATCATCCTCATCATGCACAAGTTGGGGTCTCTTGCCAAAGGTCTCTCACTCTAAAGAGTTGGAACTGAGACTAAAAACTCCAGATCTTCTGCCAACACAGTGCATACCCAGTTCACTGTGCGTGCCAGAAGAAGAATGAATAAAATGTAACACAAGAAAGTAAAATAGGAATCTGTAAGCTACAAATTACATTTGTGATTCAAGATCTAGGCTTCTCTCTGCTCTTCTAGAAACCAAGAGAAGGCCGAGGAAAGAGTGGGCCGTACCGTTGTCAGTCCTCTTGCTTCTCTGCTTGCTCCCCTCCCTCGCCCCTCAGTAAATCTCATCATGGCCCCTGTAACCCGCTGCTGCCATAAGAGGCCTCTGATGACAAGGACTGGGCCTGCTTTGTCCTCGTAGCTTTATCACCCAGCTCAGTGCCTGGCACATAGTAGGCACTTAATATGTGTTGAAAGGATCAATGACTGAGATTAGGAGAATGAAAATAGGAAAAATCTCTGCAGAAGAGCAACCTATTTCTTCTGTCTCTTCCTCTTCATCTCCCTCCCTTCCTTTGCTTTTCTGAAAAAATATTTTCTGAGCACTTGCCTCGAGCCATCCGCATGAAGCAGTAGAGACAAAGATGAATGAAGCCAAGTTCCTAACGCAGAGGTACTTTCAAATAAAGGGTAGCAGAGCCGCTCTCTCCCAGCTATAGTCTTAGAGGGGATGTGAGCCTTTGAGGCTCTTGAAGGACGTAGCAGGGTGTATGATCTTCAGTGCCTTGGTCCTAGAAGCCAGGAGGCAAGCTATGCTTCTATAGTATGTTCCTTCTGACATCTGTAAAGCCCCATGTCTAGATCCTTATGAATCACTGAAATTAAAACACCCTTCTAACCTATCTCCCCCATATAATGCTGTGGTAGTTTTCACATAAAATGGTGATTTTCAGTGGTGAGTTCATTTTTAAAGTTAAATTTCTATATTTAAATGAAACTTACTCTGAAATCCAATACACAAAATATAAGCAGGGCTTCGTGGGTTAAAGCAAAGCTAGGCAACCTGGAGACACTCACTGCCTCCAAGACAATTCTTATTAAAAATTATAACAAAGACTGAGTGTGTGGGCTCATGCCTATAATTTCAGCACTTTGGGAGGCTGAGGCAGGTAGATTGCTTGAGCCCAGCCTGGGCAACATAGGGAGACCCTGTCTCTACAAAAAATACCAAAATTAGCCAGGTATGGTGGCACATGCCTGTAGTCCCAGCTATTGGGGAGGCCAAGGCAGGAGGATTACTTGAGCCTGGAAGGCCAAGGCTGCAGTGAGTCAGGATCACACCACTGCACTCCAGCCTGGGCAGAAATATTTCATACTGTAAAGGACTCTCTTTTTTTTTTTTTTTTTTTTGAGACAGAGTCTCGCTCTTTCGCCCAGGCCGGAGTGCAGTGGCACCATCTTGGCTCACTGCAAGCTCCGCCTCCCAGGCTCATGCCATTCTCTTGCCTCAGCCTCCTGAGTAGCTGGGACTACAGGTGCCCACCACTGCACCCGGCTAATTTTTTGTATTTTTAGTAGAGGTGGGGTTTCACCGTGTTAGCCAGGATGGTCTCGATCTCCTGACCTCGTGATCCACCCGCCTCGGCCTCCCAAAGTGCTGGGATTACAGGCGTGAGCCACCGCGCCTAGCCATAAAGGACCCTTTTATTTCAAATATGTGTGTGTGTGTGTATGTATATATATACATATATATGTAAAAACAATATACATATAAAACATATATGTATGATTGACTCTACGAATAGAAGAGAAAAATAATACATAAAGTTAACTTTTTTCTTTTTTTGAGATGGAATTTTGCTCTTGTTGCCCAGGCTGGATTGAAATGGCACAATCTCAGCTCACTGCAACCTCTGCCTCCGTGGTTCAAGCAATTCTCCTGCCTCAGCCTCCCGAGTAGCTGGGATTACAGGTGCTCGCCACCACGCCCAGCTAATTTTGTATTTTTAGTAGAGACAGGGTTTCTCCATGTTGGTCAGGCTGGTCTCGAACTCCTGAACTCAGGTGATCCGCCCATCTTGGCCTCCCAAAGTGCTGTGATTACAGGCTTGAGCCACTGTGCCAGGCCATATAAAGTTACTTTTAAATATTGATACTTAAACTCTAAGCCTTTGGTTCTTAAATTAGGAAGTTATAAACATGTTTCTGATATTTATATGTGGCAGGAATGGACTACAAGCTCACCAACCCTGTATTTTTTCTCCTGGGCCCACAGAAAGATGGCATATCCTAACTTCTTCTGCAGTTAGGTTGGAGCTGGGTGATGTGATTCTAACCAGCGGGATGTCAGGAGAAGTGATGTATACCATTTTCAGGTCTAGCTGAGAAAACACTTATGCAATCAACCACACTCACAAGAAATAAACTTTCTTGTAGTAAACCATTGATATCTGGGAACTTCTTGTTGTACCAGCTATATTAATTGCCCTCATACAAATAAATAATAAATAAATAAATATTCTCCACTTTTTCACTATAAGGAATCCACAGCAATGGTTCTCAAACTTGGTTGCATGTTAGAACTGCTTAGGATGCTTTAAAAAAAAAAAAAATCCCAGTGTCCTGACTGCACCCCAGACCAATTAATTCAGAATCTGGATTTGAGGTTCAGCCATTATCAGTTTTAAAAGCTCTCCAGTTGACTGCAATTTGCAGCCATGGTTGAGAACCACTGCTCTAAATCTTTAGATAACACAGATGAGGTTGTTTTCTTGGGGAAATCCACCATTTAATTCTGATATATGCCCTTCCACTATTGTTACCGCTAGTCTGCAGGAGACTGTGTTATCACCTAACAATATTAACCATGCCATTTCCTGACTGTGTGAGCTGTGTTTTTACTGGAGTTTTGCGGCGTGTCATCAGTAGACAAGAATTAAGCAGCAGTGAGGTGTGGATGCTGCCAAGTGGTTTCCTGCGTTAACCAGCTACCTGACTCCTCTCACGCTAGCCTTGGGGCAAGATTACAATTCTTGCCTCCACACTGGGTAGTTCCCAGGGAGTCAGCGTGTCCAATGTGAAGTCTGTCCACAGCAAAATACTGGAGAAACTCCCTAAAATATACAAATCAGAAACAGGGCCCAGTTACCTGAAGCTGTCTCATACCGCTTTTTACAAAACTGGGAAATAGAAATTAATTCTTTTGAAAAAAATAGTTCTCTGGAGTGAAAATAGAAGCTTTTTCTTTTCAAGAAGCTATCAGTTTCTGCTAAAAGTGTGCAGTGATGGGATACAGGCTGAGCTACCAACCAGCATGCTCACCAACCTCCAGGCTCAAGTGAACTGATCTTGAAATGCTAAAGTTAAAGCATGGCAGGGGTGATGCATTCTGTTACCTCAAATTTAAACCTTTCATATGCCTCCCTAGAAATTTTCTGATTCAGAAAACCACAAAAGAAAAATTGAAGACAAATCAGCTACAGAAGAGTAGGATGTTGTTGCCAATAGGAGAGTCAGAAAAAGGAACTTTAAAGTATATTTTGAATAAGAAAGCTCGATTATATTTTTGTGTACTTCATGTGTGAGGGACTAGTGCTGTGCAATTATACACAGTGGAAAGATGTGAAATAAAAAAGTCATTCCAAGTTAAGTTTAAATATTACATTTCATCCAATGCATGCAATAAATTCTCTGTGTTAAATGTGAAGAAAGATATCTATTTTAATTTATTCCTGTCCTCAGTAAATAAATGCTAAATACTCAATGTTTAAAGAGTATCCACCTTGAAGGGCAACCAATTACTGTCCTGCCTAGAGCAGCCACACGTCAGTCTAGCCTGCCTTAAAGTCTCCTGGAGCAGTGTTTCCCAGACTTTAATGTGCACACACACCAGTTGCAAACGTTATTAAAATGCAAATTTTGAGTCTGAAGGGCTGGTATAGGGCCCAAGATTCTGCATTTCTAACAAACACCCATGGGATGCTCATACTGCTCCAATAGAACTCTGTTTACAAAAACAGGCCACCAGACCACAGTTAGAGTTTGCAGTTTGAATTTTTAAAATATTGCATAAAATATTATTTATTATAGGTGCCGAGGTTGTTCTGGAAGAGTCCCCCACTTACCTTGCTTTAGCCCAGGTCCTGGGTGTGGCCTGTGGACCACACTTCCAGGAGTGAGATCCTAGTGGAATGGCCCTTGGCTGTTGTCCTTGCTCTGTGATTGATTTGCACTTCTCTTTCCATTCAATCCAATTTCAATCCCCCCAGCCTGCCTCCTCTCCATACCACTGGTTCTTATACATAAAATGTGTTCAAAGGCCCCGAATTTTAAGAAGACACTGCCATGTGTGCTAATTGTGCACACGTTGTTTCTGAAATTTCAGCTCCTCCTGAATGAAACTCTTTCTGTGAAAGAGAAATAATATTTAGAATGCTTCACTACATTTATGGATGCTGTATTTCCTGATGGTGTATATGTGCATGCATGTATGTGTGTATACTGTACATCCTCTTTTTTATTTTTGAGACAAGGTCTCACTGTGTCACCCACGCTGGAGTACAGTGGTGTGATCATAGCTCACTACAGCCTTGAACTTCTGGTCTCAACCAATCCTCCTGCCTCAGCCTCCTGAGTAGCTATGACTACAGGTGTGCATCATTACTCCTGGCTAATTTTTTTTATTTTTTTGTAGAGATGAAGTCTCACTGTGTTGGCCAGGCTGGTCTTGAACTCCTGGCCTCCTACATTGGCCTCCCAAAGTGTTGGGATCATAGGTGTGAGCCACCATGCCCAGTCTATACTCTTTTAAAATGAAGTTTATACTTTTTTTTGTTTTGTTTTGTTTTGAAACTGAGTCTGGCTCTGTTGCCCAGGCTGGAGTGCAGTGGCAAGATCTCGGCTCACCGCAAGCTCCGCCTTAGGGTTCACGCCATTCTCCTGCCTCAGCCTCCTGAGTAGCTGGGAATACAGGCGCCCGCCACCACGCCCGGCTAATTTTTTGTATTTTTTTTTAGTAGAGATGGGGTTTCACCATGTTAGCCAGGATGGTCTCAATCTTCTGACCTAGAGATCCGCCCGCCTCAGCCTCCCAAAGTGCTAGGATTACAAGCGTGAGCCACCTTAAAAAAAACTTTTTGAATGGTCCTTGAAGCAAAAACATTTTGCTTTCCCTTGGTTGGGCATTTATTCTCTATCTAGTATAATCAAAATACTGATTGGTGTTACTTTGCTTTTTTTAAAGAGCTTTTGTCAGGGGATTAACATGCAAAGGGCATATCAAAATGAACAGGCGTAAAAGGAGCTTCAGCTGCTTCTTCAATAGTGGAGGACAAGTCTGATTTGTTTTTAAAAGATAAACTAAACTGTGCTGGCTTAAGATGACCTCAGATAATCCATTATTCCTTCATTGTTCTTATTCTTCAAATATGTGTCCTCTTTTTAAAAACACATTGACATGATTACCAAAATCTCAACATACCAATCTGATGAGCTGGTTGATCCTCATCAACTTGATATTTTATACTGGGCAGGAATGCTTAAGGATATCTTTCAACTCAGAGATTTCATCACACAGCTCGTGTCTACAGCTCACTTGCAAAAATATAAAACAAGGTCCCTTCTAGCACGGTTTCCTCACCATCTATTTCCAAAGAATTCAATAATCTGCCCCCTCCCTTCCCTGCCTGGCTTCTACTCCATTTGTCACAAACCACAAAAGCACTTTTATCCAAATAAATACACCCATTTACTCACATACTGAGCAGCAAGTATATACAGAAATCCACTTTAGAAGAGATGATCAGTTGGAAGCCAAGGGAAGCACTGCCCCAGAGGGAGAGGGCCATAAACTCCTCACATTGCACAGGGGGATGTTATAAGGAGGTAGCACAGCAAATTAGTTCTCCTTATATTTTAAGCCAATATTTTTTTGCTTCTTAGTAAATATTAATTGAGATCTTCCATTTGCTTTGCACTGTAGTAGGCTTTAGAGAGAATACAGGCTTACAACATTGAACCACCTATTTACAATTTAGCAGCAAGAGTACCACATATGAAGCCACTCACTATGTGGACGCACACACGCCCTCACAAACACATAAAGATACACAAATTATTGGATTTCTACAATGTTTCAAGTAGTTCGGAAATATCTTATTTACTCCTCACAACCATCCCGCAAGGTTGGGTATCACTGAACTCTTCTTACTGATGGAGAATATGAGGCCCAGGAAGGGTGAGTGATCTTCCCAACATGACAGGGCTGTCAAGTGGCAGAAATGGGACTCAATCCTAAACTTATCTAACTTTGTTTTGGTCAAGAAAACCTCCAGTGGCTTGACCTGATACAAGTGTATTTGTTCCCCAACGTCCTCTGCAGGTGTTCCTGGCTGGCTGGGCTCTTCTGGGAGGTGATTCTCCAAGTGGTGACTCAGGAATCCAGTCCTTTCCATCTTGAAGCTCTGCTATTTCAAACAGGTGGCATTCAGGCCATCAAAGAAGAGGAAGACTGAATGATGATGGCACTTTAGATACTGCAACAACTCTTACCCCAAAATGAGATAAAGCACTTTTATTTCATGGTCCATAATTAGTTACATGGCCCCAATAAGATACAGAGGGGTTGAGAAATGAAGTGGCCAGATAGCTGTTCCCCAGAAACAACCTAACCTAATGGAAGGAGAGCAAATATCCTAGCTTTCTCTGCCACAGACTCCAAAGCTACCAAACCTCACTGCTTCTGAATCATGTAGGAGGAACAGCTGAACTGTATGGTGCCAAATTACAAGTCCGGAAAGAAGATCGAAGGATTCAGAGATCATAAGGTTGGAGCGGGAAGAAGGCAACCCGATTAGGGTGCTGAAAAGTGGATATGAAGAAGACATTTCTGGCTGAGAAGAACCAGAGAAAACACGCAGAATTGGGAAGGTAAGGATGTCTCACAGTGATGCTGTGAGATATATTATGAGACATAATCACACACAATGATATATATCACCGGTTGAGCTCCTAGGGGAGGGCAGCACTCTAAAAAAAAAAATGGAGCTTAGCAAATGCTTTTCAGCTGTTGTAGACTGCAGCCTTTCCAGGGATTTCTCAAAATGTAAGTTCACAGAGGCTGGGGACCCTGTTTTGTATGTTGTATTTTGTTGTTCAATACCCAGAACTTGACAGTTGCTCAGAAAAGATGTATTGTGAGTGGTCTGTGGATAAGAGTGGGCTTTAGAAAAATGTGCTGAGAGTGGCCAGGCGCAAGTGGCTCATGCCTGGAATCCTAGTACTTTGGGAGGCTGAGGCAGGAGGATCACTTGAAGCCAGGAGCTTGAGACCAGCCTGGGCGAGATAGTGAGACCCCCACCTCTACAAAAAAATTAAAAAATAGCTAAATGTTGCTTGGGCGCGGTGGCTCACGCTTGTAATCCCAGCACTTTGGGAGGCCGAGGCGGGCGGATCACGAGATCAGGAGATCGAGACCACGGTGAAACCCCGTCTCTACTAAAAATACAAAAAATTAGCTGGGCGTGGTGGTGGGTGCCTGTAGTCCCAGCTACTCGGAGAGGCTGAGGCAGGAGAATGGTGTGAACCCGGGAGGCGGAGCTTGCAGTGAGCCGAGATTGCACCACTGCACTCCAGCCTGGGCGACAGAGCGAGACTGTCTCAAAAAAAAAAAAAATAGCTAAATATTGTGGTGCAGGCCTGTAGTCCCACTTATTTGGGAGGATGAGGCAGGAGGATTGCTTGAGCCCACGAGTTTGAGCCTGCAGTGAACTGTGATCACACCACTGCACTCCAGCCTGGGGGATAGAAGACCCTGTCTCAAAAAAAAAAAAAAAAAAAATGTGCTGAGAGATGGCTAGTTCAAGGTCTTCCAGTTTCATTTTGTCTACTATTGGGCTTTTCATTACCTGAAGGGAGTTGTAAATTTCTTGAATCGCATTACATGTATTTTCCACAAAACGAAGTCCTAAAATTTAGTATGGGGGGCATGTAATGGAGGTGCTGAAAGATCCTTGCCATCAGAGGTGTTGGGGAAAGCTTCTTGTAGATGAGACAGCCAGGCTGGGCTTTTTCAGAGAGAGGATATCCCGAGTATGGGCAGTGCAGTGGGCCACAGGCCAGCTGGCACGCACCGTGTGTAAAGGAAGTAGGTTAGGAGGTGTGGTCGTAGAGGGGCCAGAATGCCTGTCTAGAGTAATTTGGAATACAGTGGGCAGCTTTGGGAACATTCAGAGGAGTAATCCAGCAGGAGTGCACAGGATATGTCTGGGAAGCCCAGAGACTGGGGTGGTGGAACAATTCAGAAAGTCTCTGAACTCTGTTTTGCATTGCTCATTTACAGTCACTTGGCCAAGGCCCACCTATCCCATTGCACATTCAGGCATGAGTGCAGGGGCTGTGTCTGTCTCAATCCTTTGTGGAAAGAATGAAATCCTGCGGGAGTCCACACAGGGCGGCCTCTCACAATGTGGTGGCTCAGAAAGTGGAAGGAAGCAACGCATGAGTTAAGAGGGTCTGCCCCTGCTCTACTGCCCAGGGGCCTGGGGAAAGTCACTTCTCTTCTGGTCTTAGTTTTTCCACCTTTACCTAGTCCCCTAAATATGAACACTGAGGAGATGGAGTTCTAGTGATTATGGAAAACTAAAAGAGCATGTTGAAAGACTTTGTTGTTGTTGTTTTTTAATAAAAACAACAACAACAAAAGAAGGTGAAGCAAGTGTGAGCTGGTGGTGCATAGGACAGGCTGAGGTGGAGGGCACATTAGCCTCTGCAGCCGGGGAGCCTCGCTTGGTTTCCTTATTCTTGCCAGGAACCTTTCTGGATCCCCACAGAAATCACTCGCCCTGACCCACCATGGACCCAACGCCTCTTCCTGCCACATTAGATTATACCTCCCTTTATCCTTCTGGACTTGTACAAGTTGAAAAGGCTTTACTTCTTATACATGTTCCTGATCTTTTCCAGCCACCAGGCAAAATCGCATTCTACAATTGCTAAGTTCACAGGAACACCATGAACTCAGTTGCTTTCATGAAAAAAGAAGGCTATCTGGTGCAGCAGCAGGAAGAGGCAGTGGGTCGTGGTGGGTCTGGGGAGCGAGTGAGGCTTTTTGTGCCTCAGTTGCCACATCTGTAAAAGGCAGATGATACTGCTCTGCCTGAAAGCTGTCCTGGGTGACCCCCACATCTGCCTGCCCCCCAATTCCCTCCTCTGTTCCCACACCCATACCCCGGGTGCTCCCAGCCCTCTGATTCTGTGAGACTCAATGCCTGGGACAGCCCAACACAAGTCACTCTCCATTCGTCTGGTTTCTGTAGGGATACAGAGAGGTACCTGACAAGAATCTGGCACCCAAGCCTTGCAAACTGCATTGACTAACGTGACAGCTGCACCTCAACTTGACTTAAGTGATGTGTGTCCCCGTTTGAGAGTAATGACACAGGACCTTGTGCTCTGAAGTTCTAGAAGTCCTAAACCCCAGGCCTAGGTTTTTGTATGTTTGGAAAAAAACTTTCCGATTTGCAAAGCGCTGTCATGTGAGCCTGTTCTCCCCAAGACTGAGGATGATAAACAACCCCAGCGAGCCCATGACCTGGCTGCTGTGAGTTCCAAGGGAGGGGAGCCCTCCCTGACCACGTGAGGTGCCCCACACCCTCTCTCTTCCCTTACAGCCTTCCACACCCCCACCAGGGAATGCTGGAGGAGAGGAGCTACTGCTCAAGTCTCTCAACCAGGTTGAGCTCTGGGCCACCCCCGCTGCCTCCTAGTCACAGGTGGCTAAGAGGAAGGGTGCTCCCGGCTCAGATTTGTGGCTGGGACCAGAGAGTCTCAGGAGAAAAGCTGAGCAAATTGGGTCAGACTTCTGAACAGGGATGGGAGATTCCTTGGAGTGACTGGGTATGTGTCAGCTGCTTAATGATTCCACTGTCTTCTCCCAACTTGTAAGGCACCGCCCTCCCCTTGGGGAGCTGCAGCTGCCAAGGAGCGCTGCTCAGTGCTCTGGCTGCTGCGACACGCGTGCTTAATAATAATGAGCATCATTTATGAAGCCCTTAAAATGTGCCAGGCAGCCTGCTAACCACTTCACAAATGTAGCTGCTTCACGAGCTTGGGATATAAAATGCAGTCACAATCTTTCAATTTCATTTCAATTTCAATTTCAATCTTTCAATTTCATTTAGTGTACAAGTGTACACTAAATGCCTTGGCACCCCTGTTATGTCTATGTAAGAGCCCCAAGACCCCAGGAAGGCTTCTTCAGTCCAAAAAGTCGGTCCAGACAAGTATTGCCCTAAGGCATTAAACCCAAAGCCTTCCTTAGTGTACCAAGGAGCCTCATTGTTTTTGGCTATAGTTGCCACTGCCTGGCGGTCACCATTAAGATTCTACAAAATCCCTGACTGTGGATTTCCTCCCAGTGAAACAGATGACAAAAACCCCTGCCCATTCCAGGAGCCAGATCCCTTCAGACAGGCACTTTCAGAACGGGAACAAGGCCAAAAAAACTGCACATGTAAGGATGGCATCTGCTCTTCTCCACTGTCCTTGGTGTGTGTCATCTCAACTCAAGGACCCTTGGCTGGCAAACAACAAGTGCCAGGCACAGCTCTGGCACTTTATATGCAGTGCTCTGCATTCACACACAGAGTTATTTTCCCAGACTCAGCTACCCACCATACTTCCTACTGTGCTATGAATCTCATCCCCTAAATGGCAAAGAAGGGCTACCTCTCCATACACAACACCAAGCCTATTTCCTGCCTCAGTAGGCCTGGTGTGCTTTTCAGGGAATTGTCCCACCTTACTATTCGTGGGGGATCTTTTTGAATCCTCACTCCTCTTTGCATAATGAGCTCCATCCCACAAAAGAGGAAACAGGTAGAATGATGTGAAGGGACTTGCTCAAGGTCACACAGCTAAGACCTGGTTGAAGTGGGATTTAAACACACACCCTGAACACACTCTTCACAGCACTGCTCCATCCTGCCAAAGCATTCTTGGCTGGGACATCCACCTGAGTTGAAGTCAAGGGAAGAGTTTCTTGAGGCAGGTTAAGGTGTTTGTGGAGCCACAGGACCTGGGCTCAATGGGAAGAACCAGATGGAGACAGCCAAGCTGAAAGGCCTTATCTGAACTCCACTAGAGGAGATGAACATCGAGTCGTTTGTGAGTAGCCAGAACAAGTCATGCCACATGCGGGGTGTGGTAGTTTCATATACATGTTGGCCTTGGACTGTGGCCTGGCCTGGCACTCTTACTAGGCCAAGGGCCTGGGTTAAGGAGACCCAGGAGGGTAAATGTGAGAGAATCTACAGGCACGTGTGCCAGTTTTGTGCCTCCCTCCACTCCTAGGCTGTTTTTTTGGCCTCAAACTCAGCGCTCGCCTTTTTGGCCATAATTGCCTCTACACTAGGCCTGATGCTTTTTGGACAAAAACTCATGGGAAGAAGGGCTTTTTCTGGTCTCACTTGACAGTCATTTGGATACATGAACTTGCCTCTTCCAGTACCACCCCGATCACCCCTTTGTCTCCTAATAAAGGTCCATCATGGTGAAACACTATCTGGTTCAAACAAGAAGCTCGCATGGAAAATACTTAAACAGAAGTGAGATTTGAGTCCCAGTTAAGAGCCAAGCAACGAATGGAGAAATCAGAGAGCTGAGGTTATGGGCACAGAGAACAGAAAGAGCAGGTGGCTCTAAGAGAGACCCGTATTGTGGGGTGAGAGGTGGAGGAATGTTAACAGGAAGTAAGCTGCGAACCACCCAGCCAAAGCAAACACAGGCTCCAAAACGGCCCATATGGCCTATCCATAAGGAAGGCGGCCAAGACAGAGCACAGCAGGAGGAGGGGAGGGGAGAACGCTCGGCTCCTTGCTCAGCTGTCAACAACTGGGGGAGAGGGTGCCAGTGATCCATTCTGGGCTCTACTTGAATAACTCAGATGGGGTGTCTTTGCCCCATAGATCAGAGTAAGACGTGCATGAATTCTATCATCACCCCCTACCCCAACCCCACCAGCCTGTGGAAATGCAAAACTCTCCCCCTGGTTTCTATGAATTCCTGAGGGCGTTTGTAATTGTCTTCTCCTCTGGTAAGCTTCTACTTTCCAGTGTGTGGTGTCTGTCGCGCACCATAACCCAGGCATGAAACACAGCACCCCACCCCCGCTGTTTCCATTTCCACGCACCTCTGCCCTCTCCACTTCCAAAGTAGACCCTAAAGGATTTGGGTTTGAGAAGTGATGGAAGAGAGGATTGGTCATGATGATATAAAGCAGTTTATATGACAATGCTTTTTCTTATATATCTGCTTGCCTTTGGGCTTTTTCAAGGACTAAATACTTTACTACTACATGAACCTAAATATATATATATATATAATCTTTTTCATGACAGAGGGCTTTTATGACATGATGGGTTTTTATATAAGTATGAGATAATAACCATAATTATAGCTAACATTTATTAAGAATGTACCAGGTACCAGACACAATTAAGAAGTTTATATGAGTAATTCATTTTATTCTTACATTATCACCATTTTACAGACTAGGAAGAAGCCCTGCTAGAGATTGAGTGGTACCCTCTTCAAGGGTTCACAGCTAATAAATAGCAGGACAGGGATTTGAGCCCAGGCACTCTGATGCCAAACCTGCATTCACCACTAATGCCTGTCTAGATCTGCAGGACACCCAAACATCCCTGGAGAGGGCGAAGAGCAGCTACAGGAGTAACAGGAACCGATTGTGTGGGAAGCAGAAGATGAAGGAAGAGAGAAAGGAGATGAGACGGCCTGATTGATTATTAGGTCAACAGAATCTGGGCACTGAGAGGGAATGATCTATTTCGTGAACAGGCTGCTTTGCTCTTGGAGTCATAGTCTCTGGATCTGGATCAGAGAAAAATCCAGAAAATAAATGCAGCTTTAGTGAACAGAGAAGTAACCTTAGCCTGAACCCAGAGAAACAGGGTATGGGAATTAAGATGAGAACTCGGGCTTCCTGGAAGGCTGGGCAGGAGGCTTCGTCTCTGTTCTATGCTGCAGAGACAAGAAGGTTCTTGGCTCCTTGCCACTGGCAGTGAGAGTAATGGGACAGAAAGTGGGGAAAGCCTGTTAAGCCTGAAACAACAAGAGGAGGAAAGAGTGTTACCAGAGTCTTGTAAGAGCTAGAACCTAAGAGAAAATGCAGTGCGGCCACTGCCAGTACTGTGGGAAGGCCAAGAGGAAATCAGGGAATGCTCCAAACTCTCTCTTTTTCCCACCCCCTAAACTCACACTGTTACCTCCCATTTCCCAAACCTAACTGAAAGCTGAAGGCAAGGTACTCAAGTAATATGGCACATAAAGGAACACAGAGCAAGGCACAGAAAGACAAAGAATGGATTAGGGTGGAAGGGTAGAAACCAAAAATAACCAGCACCTCCTATGACCCAGCAAGTCCACTTGAGCTTTATATGGTAAAGAGGCTCAATGCAGGCCTGGTGGTGACAAAATCACTCAGCATTTGCTTGTCTGTAAAGTATTTTATTTCTCCTTCACTTATGAAGCTTATTTTGGCTGGATATGAAATTCTGGGTTGAAAATTCTTTTCTTTAAGAATGTTGAATATCGGCCCCCACTCTCTTCTGGCTTGTAGAGTTTCTGCCGAGAGATCAGCTGTTAGTCTGATGGGCTTCCCTTTGTGGGTAACCCGACCTTTCTCTCTGGCCGCCCTTAACACTTTTTCCTTCATTTCAACTTTGGTGAGTCTGACAATTATGTGTCTTGGAGTTGCTCTTCTCGAGGAGTATCTTTGTGTCATTCTCTGTATTTCCTGAATCTGAATGTTGGCCTGCCTTGCTAGATTGGGGAAGTTCTCCTGGATAATATCTTGCAGAGTGTTTTCCAACTTGGTTCCATTCTCCCCGTCATTTTCAGGTACACCAGTCAGACGTAGATTTGGTCTTTTCACATAGTCCCAAATTTCTTGGAGGCTTTGTTCGTTTCTTTTTATTCTTTTTTCTCTAAACTTCCCTTCTCGCATTGATGCAAAAATCCTTAATAAAATACTGGCAAACCGAATCCAGCAGCACATCAAAAAGCTTATACACCATGATCAAGTGGGCTTCATCCCTGGGATGCAAGGCTGGTTCAACATACGCAAATCAATAAATGTAATCCAGCATATAAACAGAACCAAAGACAAAAACCACATGATTATCTCAATAGATGCAGAAAAGGCCTTTGACAAAATTCAATAACTCTTCATGCTAAAAACACTCAATAAATTAGGTATTGATGGGACGTATCTCGAAATAATAAGAGCTATCTATGACAAACCCACAGCCAATATCATACTGAATGGGCAAAAACTGGAAGCATTCCCTTTGAAAACTGGCACAAGACAGGGATGCCCTCTCTCACCACTCCTATTCAACATAGTGTTGGAAGTTCTGTCCAGGGCAATCAGGCAGGAGAAGGAAATAAAGGGTATTCAATTAGGAAAAGAGAAAGTCAAATTGTCCCTATTTGCAGATGACATGATCGAATATCTAGAAAACCCCATTGTCTCAGCCCAAAATCTCCTTAAGCTGATTAGCAACTTCAGCAGAGTCTCAGGATACAAAATCAATGTACAAAAATCACAAGCATTCTTGTACACCAATAACAGACAAACAGAGAGCCAAATCACGAGAGAACTCCCATTCACAATTGCTTCAAAGAGAATAAAATACCTAGGAATCCAACTTACAAGGGATGTGAAGGACCTCTTCAAGGAGAACTACAAACCACTGCTCAGTGAAATAAAGGAGGATACAAACAAATGGAAGAACATTCCATGCTCATGGGTTGGAAGAATCAATATCGTGAAAATGGCCAAACCGCCCAAGGTAATGTATAGATTCAATGCCATCTCCATCAAGCTACCAATGACTTTCTTCACAGAATTGGAAAAAACTACTTTAAAGTTCATATGGAACCAAAAAAGAGCCCGCATTACCAAGTCAATCCTAAGCCAAAAGAAGAAAGCTGGAGGCATCACGCTACCTGACTTCAAACTATACTACAAGGCTACAGTAACCAAAACAGCATGGTACTGGTACCACAACAGAGACATAGATCAATGGAACAGAACAGAGTCCTCAGAAATAATGCCACATATCTACAACTATCTGATCTTTGACAAACCTGACAAAAACAAGAAATGGGGAAAGGATTCCCTATTTAATAAATGGTGCTGGGAAAACTGGCTAGCCATATGTAGAAAGCTGAAACTGGATCCCTTCCTTATACCTTATACAAAAATTAATTCAAGATGGATTAAAGACTTACATGTTAGACCTAAAACCATAAAAACCCTAGAAGAAAGCCTAGGCAATACCATTCAGGACATAGGTGTGGGGAAGGACTTCATGTCTAAAACACCAAAAGCAATGGAAACAAAAGCCAAAATTGACAAATGGGATCTAATTAAACTAAAGAGCTTCTGCACAGCAAAAGAAACTACCATCAGAGTGAACAGGCAACCTACAGAATGGGAGAAAACTTTTGCAACCTACTCATCTGACAAAGGGCTCATATCCAGAATCTACAATGAACTCAAACAAATTTACAAGAAAAAAAACAACCCCATCAAAAAATGGGTGAAGGACATGAACAGACATTTCTCAAAAGAAGACATTTATGCAGCCAAAAAACACATGAAAAAGTGCTCATCATCACTGGCCAGCAGAGAAATGCAAATCAAAACCACAATGAGATACCATCTCACACCAGTTAGAATGGCCATCATTAAAAAGTCAGGAAACAACAGGTGCTGGAGAGGATGTGGAGAAATAGGAACACTTTTACACTGTTGGTGGGACTGTAAACTAGTTCAACCATTGTGGAAGTCAGTGTGGCGATTCCTCAGGGATCTAGAACTAGAAATACCATTTGACCCAGCCATCCCATTACTGGGTATATACTCAAAGGACTATAAATCATGCTGCTATAAAGACACATGCACACGTATGTTTGTTGCGGCACTATTCACAATAGCAAAGACCTGGAACCAACCCAAATGTCCAACAACGATAGACTGGATTAAGAAAATGTGGCACATATACACCATGGAATACTATGCAGCCATAAAAAATGATGAGTTCGTGTCCTTTGTAGGGACATGGATGAAACTGGAAAACATCATTCTCAGTAAACTATCGCAAGGACAAAAAACCAAACACCGCATGTTCTCACTCATAGGTGGGAATTGAACAATGAGAACTCATGGACACAGGAAGGGAAACATCACACTCCGGGGACTGTTGTGGGTTGGGGGGAGGGGGGAGGGACAGCATTAGGAGATATACCTAATGCTAAATGACGAGTTAATGGGTGCAGCAAACCAACATGGCACATGGATACACATGTAACAAACCTGCATATTGTGCACATGTACCCTAAAACCTGAAGTATAATAATAATAATAAAAAAAGAGGCTCAGTGCACTGTGTACAATGTGCATGGACAAGAAGGTTGGCAGCAATACTATCTGCAACAGGCCCAAGCTGGAGACTACTCAAATATCCACTCATAGTAGAATGGATAAATAAACTGTGTTACATTCATTCATACCTAGGGACACCAAAGCAATGAAATTAATTAACCACAGCTATACACAATGGCAAGGATGAATTCCACAAACATAAGGTTGAGTTAAAACGCAAGGAAAGTATAATTCTATGTATATTAAGTTCAAAATTGAGCTAAATGCTCAATTAAAATAAATTAATGCATGAATTAACACATGAATTTGAATGTATCCAGTCTTTCTGTCCTGCCCAACTTTGAAAATGAGTTTGTCTCCTCCAGGAAAAAGCGTCACAGAATAGAGACCCCTGAATGTCCAAGCAGAGGCCTAATTGAGAGGGATGGTGGTGTGGATGGGACCCTTTACTAGTTGTGATACGAAATAGAGGGTCTCCAAAATTCTTTCCATTCCCCAAATCTCAGGATGCAGTCACCTAGCCAGGGCCAGGACTCAAGACAGGAAGAGTAGGACCTGTACCAGAACGGAGAGATAGTATTTGTTTAAAAGTAATTGAAGAGTTACTGGAAGCCATGTTCTTTCCTACTGAAACAAACAAACAAACAAACAAAGGTTTGTTTGTTTTTTTAAGCTAGTTTCTTTGGCCATACAGGTAAATAAGCATCAAAGGAGTGACAAAAAAAAAAAAAAATCTTCTTAAGTGCAATAATTTTTTAAAGTCTTACTAAAATTTGGAAAGACTTAAATAAAAGACACATTTTTTAATAGTTTGTCTCAAAATATGAGGCCACTAATTTTCCATGTCTTATGCTTTTTTACACTCTAAATTGAGAAGTGCTCAAAAAACTATGTTTCCCCCACCTTTATCAGAATCAAGAACAAGTAACATTTCTTGTTAGGATATAAAACAGGGAAACATAGTTCACATATATTACACAAAATTATTTAAAAAGAAAACTCTGGAAAGAGACAGAACTATGCACAATGGAAAATTGAAAATTCTCCAATTTCAAGATGAGTCAGCAAATAACTTTTCTATGACAGCGACCTGGGAACCCTGCTGAACAGAAAAACCTACTTTTATGGGAAATCAGACCTATTTCCTGAGTTTTAGGAACCATAATCATTTGAAGACTTCTTTTAGGTGATGTGTCTATGTCCTTGCCTGTTGAAATTTATTAGGAACAGAATATGATATTCCCAGGACAATACTGACCCACAGGAAAGGATCCTCACTCAATGGAATGTAATTACATCAGGCCTCCTTGTCCCAGCCTTTTAGGCTTTTCTTTCCCACATGGTGCAAGCTGTTTGGTGGGGCTGCCAGGTTTTAATTAGAAAGTCTTATGTTTCCAGGGAAATCATCGGCACCTGGCTTCTTGCTTACACCTCTCCCAATCCTTCTCTCTTTCACCCCCAAATGTTAATTTCCCCTTGCCTCAAAAGGGACATGCTTTTGCCAAGGATTCTTAATCCTTAACAAGTTGCTCACTCAAAGAAAGGAGGTGGAGAAGGCAGGGGAGAGGAGAGGAGGGAAGAAATGGTGAGTTCTTTCCTTTCAACACTGATCATCCAAATAGTTTTGGTATTTCCTGGTGCTTTGCTTGGTACCTTCTTATTTCTGAGATGAAACTGCCCACTATGTAATTACCTATGTATTTTTAACTGATAAAATTGCTGCCCTCTTATTCCCAATGGAACTGGGGCATAGAAAATGAAGAGTGTCAAGATCCTGAGGCAACGACACCAATCTACTTAGTAACTACTCCCCATCTCCCTGTTGCCTCTGAATGCATATAGTTGTCTCAAATTTTCATTAGCTCAAAATTAATTTTTCTATTAAAATGTCCTAAATGGTGAACAATACCTAGTTTATTGCAGTAAGAATAGGACCAGCTAGAATCAAAAAATTTGTGTCTTTCCCCTTCTCAGGCACAAAGCTAGCCAGACACAGACACATTGTTCAATGTATTCGTCACCTTTGGTCTGTCTGCCCAACAGCCCTCTCTTTTTCTGGGAATGGCAGTGCCCTCTCTTGGGGGAATTGTCTCTTCTCTAATCAAGTAGATTTATTAAAGACGTGGGGCTAGAAAGGCTGGCTCCATCTGAGAGTATGCCCAAGATTCCAATACACTGGGAAGTTGTTAAATTTCTCTAGCAGGATGTCCAGCCAAGTAAAACTTCAATACATTTTTAGAAAGAAAATTTGCCAACAGCTTTTGTGTTTAGGAAGATGCAGAAAGTCATCCTGGGAAAGATGATACTCAATGTTTCCCTGCAACCCTTGGATGGTCTAGGTTTTGCAGACTTGGCCACTCTCCAGGAAGAAGGGTGTGTTACACACTCCAGGTTCAGAAGCGCTGAGGTGCTTGTGCAGTTCTACAGAATGAAAGCCTGTCTGGTGGACTGAGACAGTCCTAACAGAAGTTCCCCGGGACGTCAAGGGTCCCAGAGAAGAACGTCCCAGGCAGGAAGCAGGAGTCTGGATCGATGAACAAGGCCACGGGTTTATAGGAAGAGCTGGTTCCAGGAGTGTAGCCTGGGCTGGACTCTTGCACGCTCAGCCAAGACCAGCCACCCTGCTGTGGTATTTATGTTTGGGAGGCTATAAATAACCTTCTGCATATAACTGAAAAGAGCCTACATCTTGAAGCCTGAAGGTGAGGTTCATTCAGAGCCAGTGCAGGGCTCATGAGGGCCCATTGCCACAGCAGACAACATGCAGGGCACCCTGCAAACCACACTAGGGCATTGACTGCCCAAACAGCCTAAAGCTTGGGAGCCAAACTAACCCATTTGCACTGAACAAGTTGCCAGGTTTCTGTACAATTCAGGTTGGGAGCAAAGGCTTCAGAAGAAAACAATAAATTTCTTGCTAGTATGGCCAGATGAGGAAGGTTGTTGTGCAATTGATTGGAACAAATATAAACATAGGAATGTAAATGGGTTATAGCCAATGTTAAATGGCTCATATTAAAGATACCTCTATACATGAATATTCACTCAGAAGATCCATGACTTTTTAAATGTCCACTTGTCCGTCACTGGTGTTTAGTGTTGGAAGAGAGGGTGCCTTTGTATGAATGGTCTGTCAGTTAGGAGGTGCTTACAGCAGAACTCTGGATGCACATCACTAGAAAGTGTTTATACATTCCCCCCACACTGGTATTTAACTGCATCTGTCCAGTACTTCAGAGTTAAGGCCAAGCCATCTCCATTTCTAATTCAGTAGAGACACATATTCCATAAATGAAAAATTGATGCCTGTAATCCCGACATTCTGGGAGGCCGAGGTGGGCGGATCACTTGAGGTCAGGAGTTCAAGACCAGCCTGGCCAAAATAGTGAAACCCTGTCTCTACTAACAATACAAAAATTAGCCAGGCATGGTGTCAGGTGCCTGTAATCCCAGCTACTCAGGAGGCTGAGGTAGGAGAATCACTTGAACCCTGGAGGTGGAGGTTGCAGTGAGCCAATATTGCACCACTGCACTCCAGCCTGGGCTACAGAGTGAGACTCCTTCTCAAAAAACAAAAAAGAAAGAAGAAAAACTGAGACATAAGAGGACAAAATACCTGAAATCAAAACTCAACAGGTTGTGATGCTTCATAGTATTGGTGTTTTAGCAGTGTGGTTGAGACCATGGACCTTAGAACTAAAGTGTCTTGGTTCAAATTCTAGCTTGATCACTTACTAGCCGTGTGACTTTGGGAAAGTTACTTAAATTTTCTGATCCTCTACTCATAGAATAGAGATAGGAATGGTACCCATTTCACATTTGCTTAGAGCACTTACATTAGCCTACAGTTGGGCAAAGTCATCTAACACAAAGCCTATTTTATAACAAAGTGTTGAATATCTCATGTAATTTGTTGAATACCGTACTGAAGGTGAAAAATTGAATGGTTGTATAGGTACTTGATGTATGGTTATACGGAATGCATACTGCTTTCACACCATTATAAGGCTGAAAAAATCATTTAAATAGAACCATAGTCAATTAAGACTATCTGTATTATCTCACACAGCTTCTGACGGTCATGTGTGACTTAGCTGGATAGTACCCAGGAGTGGCTTAGCTGGATAGTTTTCACTGAGGGTCTCTCATGAAGTTACAGTCAAGTTGTCAGCAGGGACTTCAGTCATTTGAAGTCTTGACTAGGGCTGGAGGACCCACTTCCAAAATGGCCTCTCGTGGCTATTGGCAGGAGACTTCAGCTCGTTACCATATGGGCCTCTCTGTAGTGCTGAGTACAACATAAGCAGCTGGCTTCCCCCCCATGAATAACGGGACGGAGACAGAGACAGAGATAGAGGCCAAATGGAAGCCATGGTGTCTTTTATAACTTAAAAATGGAAGCAACATACTATTTTTTCTTCCATACTATATTGGTCACATAGACCCACCCTGGTGCACTGCCGGAGGGAACTTCACAAGGGTGACATTGTCAGAAGGTAGGAATCATTGGCAGTCACCTCGTAGGCTGGCTACCACACCAGCAGAACCAAGGTGAGCAGAGACTGAGTCTTATTGACACTTCTTGACTCCCTGGACCATCCATATCTCATATGAATCAATCACTGCCTTTCTGTGCTTAAGTTGTTGTGAGAAGTGTTTGGTCCATTGCTACGAAAAAGTTCTTGACTGAGATAATTGTTAGCCCTTACTGAGCACTTAATCAATGCCATGCAGTGTGCTTGAACCTTCATGACAACTCCATGAGTTAGGGATTATCATTCTTAATTTCCTTTTCCCAGATGAAAAAAACTGAGGCTGAGAAATTACGTGGCTTGGCGAAAAGTCATGCAACTGGCAAGTGATAGATCCAAGTTTCAAACCCAGGCAGTTTTATCTAGAGCCTTGTCTCTTCCTATTATGAAAGGTCACTTTTTTTTTTTTTTGAGATGGAGTCTCACTCTGTCGCCCAGGCTGCAGTGCAGTGGCACAATCTCGGCTCACTGCAACCTCTGCCTCCCGGGTTCAAGTGATTCTCCTGCCTCAGCCTCACGAGTAGCTGGGACTACAGGCACGTGCCGCCATGCCCAGCTAATTTTTTGTATTTTTAGTAGAGACAGGTTTTCACCATGTTAGCCAGGCTGGTCTCGATCTCCTGAACTTGTGATCTGCCTGCCTCGGCCTCCCAAAGTGCTGAGATTACAGGCGTGAGCCACCACACCTGGCTGAAAGGTGACTCTTAAGCATTTCCCCCTCTTGATTAAGTTCGAGATCTTTCTCCCCTAAGATGGGCTCTGAGCTTGCATTCTCTCGTAGAGTGGTTCACGTATAAGCTGAAACTGGGCCCATATCCAATGAGTACTGGGTCGACGGCCCAGGCTAAAAGCTGAAGTGAATCAGAGGAGAAAAAACTGTTGCCCTGCTATGCCATTCCTATTGTGGCAATCATGATGCATATCCAGCAGAGGCCAACCAGTCATCTATCACCAACCCAAGGTGCCTTCAGTTTCTCATCCCAGTAATTGAGGACATGTGTTACTCTGCAAACAGTGCTGATGGGAAATGGCTGGTGGTTCTTCCCCTCTGACGCTTGGGAAATGAGAGGGCAAAGGAGGGGGGTAGAGAGGAGGCTGAACACTTTAATTATTTTTTATGTTAACAGCTCTAAATGATTAAGGTTAGGAAGGGAATGGCAATAGAACATAAAAATGCTTTGTGTAGAGTTCACATTTACTTGCACTTTTAACTCCACTGTGGCTTATTAGTTCACGGGAAAAATTACAAAAGGAAATAAAAACTTGACTATGAATCCAGTATAAACAATTTGCCGCCATAGTAACCAAGAAAGTGCAACTCCTAGATTAAAAAAAAAAAAAATGTCTGTGCAAGACTGTCCATGCGGAAGATGTCAGGAAATGGTTACAGAGTGAAGAACTCAGTCAACCCCTGGTCAGTGAAGGAGAGCAGCTCTGAAGAGGCTGCGGGCATACCCTGCATACCCTGCATACCCTGGCTAAGATGTACATCAGGAGTTGGCAAAGTTCTAATTCCTATTTGATAGAGTTTCCAACTCAGCTGTAAATATTCACTCAAGAATAAAACAACATAAAAAGACTTTGCCTGACAAGAATTTGATTTTTGTTGTTGTTGTTTAAATCAACTTTGGTTTGCATGAGTTCAACCCAGCTTCACTGCAGGAAGACAATAGGGTGTGCGGCTTCTTGTGTGTTTCCATATTAGCTTTGGAATGACTCGAAGCCGCCTTGTGAATTCAATTCTGGATAAAATACAGCAACTCAGGACTCAGAACCACACCCTATCTTTTCACCTTTGGGATATGAGTCATCAACTTCTAATTTGTGTAGCCAGATCCTAGCAATGTATGGCCCCAGGCTCTGAGAGGAAGTCCAAGCAAGTGCCAGTAGTTTTGGAGGTCCAGGGCAATCACCCAAATGGGAATTGTAGGCACCTACCCCACCCAGCTATCAAATTTGAGAGTAAAAGCATCTTTAAGGGTCATCTAATCCAATGAGCCATATGATGCCTGAATTCCCTCTTTTCCTCTTTGTGCCAGAGGACATTCATCCCATGCTTGGAGCCCCACCCTTTGAGAAGGAGAGCTCCCCAAGGCAACTAATACAGTGTGACTGCAAAATACTCTTTCTTAAAGAGTCTGTCTCTGTGTAAATTACAACACACAGTTCCTTCAAGCAAGTCAAATATTCATATATTTGAGAATGAATGGTTATTTTGTCCTCAGATTTCTCCAGTCTAAACCATAAGAATTCTTAACTATTCTGCATCTAGTTACTTCCCTCTGAACACCTCCGGAGGACCTCTTGAAGTTCAGTGCCTCATATGAACACAGTATTCAATGTATATTCTGTTCAGGGAGAGGAACTAACACCATTATTAGTTTCTTCATTCTGAGATTTTACTTCTATTGACTTTGTTTCCTATTTATCTGTTTCTTAAAGCCTGTGGTATTTTGAACTCATAATTAATTTACTTCCCACTAGAATTTTTGGCTAGGCATGGCCCTTGGTCACCAATCACCAGTTCTGCTCTACTCTCTGAGCACATGGAAGTAGTACATTTCTCTGCCTCTTGAAGATAGCTATGGTCATTGTGACAGAATACAAAATACATATTTTGTCTCTGCCCTTGTTTCCTGGAATACAGTTCCTAAAATCCTTAGAATCTCCCAAATGATAAGTGTATTTTTTATGCTAATGAGATGACTGGGGGCTGGGGTTCCTGGATGGCTTCAGGATAGGAGCTGGTTGCCAAAAGAACCAACCATGTGATTAGAGGATTGGAACTTGGTTTCACACCCTCTGCCTTTCTGGGAGGGGTGAGGGGCTAGAGGTTGGATTGATCATCAATGGCCAATGATTTAATCAATCATGCCTATATCATGAAGCCTTCATAAAAAAATTAAGCAAAGGGGTTTGGAGAGCTTCCAGGTTGGTGAACAAGAATGCATCCACATGCTGGGAAGATGGAGCACCCCAAATTCCACGGAGACAGAAACTTCTGTCCTCGGGATCTTTTAGTGGTGCAGTCTTGTAGGACTGAGACCTTAACCTGTGGGGTTGGCACCAACTCCGGGCAGATAGTGTCAGAAATGAGTTAAATTGTAGGACACCTAGTTGAAAATTGGAAAAATTGGTTGGTGTGAGAAAAATCCCCACAAATTTAGTGTCAGAAGTGTTGTGACAATAGAGAAAAACAGTTTTTTAAATAGTCATTTTACCAGCTGTGGCCAATAAGAAATGAGTAGCGTATCACATGTCAATTCCAGGTTCAGGCACTTGTGCTTATTCTCATCCTTCCAGGCGTCTCTTTGCCCATCCTGACTATTGTCAACCCATGTGTTGATACAGAGGTATCATAGATTGAATCAAGCTGGAATGCTGAGCCAACACATGGAGGACAGCAGCCCTAGCACACTGCCCGGACATGCAGCACAATTTGCTTGAGTGAAAAATAAACTGTTATTGCATTGTGCACAAGATTTTGGGATTGCTTTTGCAGTATAATTCTTTTCCAAATCAATGTCTAAGTGTTTTTACATGCAGGGTCAGATTTCCCACTCACACATCCTCCCATACCTCCTTTTTGCACTTTAGTAATTGGTTTTTGGATTTGATTTAGCAACTTATATTTGTTTTTCTCATAAAAATTAGTTTTAATCATTTCAGTTCAGTGAAAAATTTGGTATTTTGAGTCTATCAAACAAAAATATTCATTCTTCCCACTACCTTCATTACATTTGAAATTTTGATAAGAATAGAGCTGAAGCCTAGAAAAAAGAAATTTCTGATGATACACTTTTCTTAGCTTTCTACTCTCTATTCTCATGGTAATGTTCAACCCTAATGAAGATAGTTTCAGACTTTCTTAACTCAGGATAAACGTAAAAGGAAAAGTCACCAGGGGGAAAATAACAACCGGAAATCTTGTTTTTATTAATTAGTTGAGCTCTCAGTTCTCATAATGAAAACAAAACGTAACTATGGAAAAGATATGTAATTGTCTTACTTTATTAAGCTACAAAATCATTTAATTTTAAGCATTTTGGGGGGAATCTAATGATAAATAAGACTTCATTGCTATTCTCAAAGAGTCTAAAGTTAGACCTGTGAAAAGTATACACTGAAATCAGGTTGATTACATTAACATAAAGCTCCAACACTGTGGCTGTCACTGTTGGTTGTGCACCCAATGACCACTCCCCATTTTTTGAACTTGAATTCCCTTCACCTGATGTTGTTCGGGTACCAGGAGTACATGGGCTTCAGCAAGTATTGGCTTCTTCCCCCAGACCAATTATGAGCATTATATTGTCCTTTGTCCTTCCTTGGTTTGGAAATGGGCATGCCATACAATTCCGGCCACTGAGATGAAAGTGAAGTCTGCAAAGAGGTTTCTGGGAAAGCTTTTCTCACTCTGAAAAAGAGACATAGGGAAGGAGGCTTCTGTCTTCCAGACTTAGATATAGGTGTGTGAGAATGCAATATTTAGAGTCTCAGCCATAGGACCGTTAGAGGAAAAAACAAAACCTGACACAGTCAGCCTGGCAGGCCAGACAAGATGGAAAGAACTATGTTGCTTATTACATAAAGGAGGTGCTGAATTAACCCATTCAGGAACTGTTTTACCACTAGACTTCTCATATGAATCATAAATATTTTTATCATGTAAGCCATGTTGAGTTACATAGGTCTTTTGTTACTTGCTGTCAAAAGCATCCTGATTGTTATAATCACTAAGAAATTTTTCAGCATGTACATTCTTATGCTATTTTATAAAAAGTAGAACCTTAGTAGTAGTAGTAATGATAACACTCTTACAAATTATGGGAATCTACTTTGGGTGAGGCACTATGATAACCAGTTTAGATAGATTTTTTTTTTTTCATAACCTTTAGTCTTCCAGTTCAAGCATAGGGTCTGGTACCTTGTTTCTCATCTTCTCTGAGAATGGGTTTAACTATAAAGGTCTGAATTCACTTGATATAAAATTTAGTCTATGGTATTCTAAGTTCTTTGACCAACAAATATTTGTCACTGTGAGGTGACCCAGAAGTTTGTGATGGCTTCAAAAAAGAAAAAAAAAAGATTCGTTTACTTAATTTTGCATTTCTCGTGCAATATTGAACTAAGTGTAGAAACAATTCCCTTAGAGGAAGTTGGAGATTTGCAGAAGGGATGTTAACACTTTAGAGCTACCACAGTACCAAAAACTACATTTTGGCTTTGGATTTTGGAAAAGTGCTTACCTGCCCTCTGCCTGCCCCTTGGCTTCAAAAGGCTTCACCCATGCTCAGAGTTCATCTTGCTGCTTCAGTTAAATGGGCAGGTGGCTCTCAATTCACTTGAACTATGGACATACCCAATGGGG
This sequence comes from Hylobates moloch, assembly GCF_009828535.3. Classification (NCBI taxonomy): domain Eukaryota; kingdom Metazoa; phylum Chordata; class Mammalia; order Primates; family Hylobatidae; genus Hylobates; species Hylobates moloch. The sequence continues at coordinate 92,633,339 of NW_026652289.1, read as the reverse complement.
AAAGGTTCTGCAGTGTGTTCACATATGAATTTATGTGGCCTGGGAGGGTTGTAGGGCTGTATGATGCTCCTCAATAGTTTCTTAGTGACTAAGCTAAGGCCAGCACTCAATGGCCAGCTAGAGAGTCTCACCTCATATCCTTCCAAGGTGGTCACTGGGAGGGAAAAGAGGGAAGGAATCATCACTGCTTCTTTCCTGTTTTCCCCTCCAGGCAGGCAGAGCTACAAGAGAACTATGTCAGGAAAACATTGGTAAACAGGTTGCAAATTGCTGTTCACAATTTTCCTTTCACATTTCAGCAAGGAGGCCACCTGTGAAAACAGAATGTTCTAAGTGTCATCCCCTAAGAAAAGAAAACAAAGGCTTATGGGCATTGGGGACAATGCTTCCTGCCCTGCTGTCCATCCTCAGCCTCACCAAGCCTAGTAAATAGACCAGCTTGGAAACAGTGATGTTTGTTTCCGAAGAAATGACATCAGTGCAGGGGTCAGCACCTCACCTATTTTATTGTGGGGGATATGAGGGTGAAAAATGAAAGTGAATGCATAGTGTATGATGAACATTTTAAAAAGCCTAATCCCTGGTGGTTGCTGGGTGCTCCCTGTCCTGAATAGGTACAAATAAAGTGGGGCATAATTTAATTTTAAGTTCATATTGTATGAATATAAGAATAAGCATGACGATACGGCAGTGTCCCCACCCAAATCTCATCTTGAATTGTAGTTCCCACAATCCCCAGGTGTCATGGGAGGGACCCAGTGGGAGGTAATTGAATCATGGGGGCAATTCCCCCATGCTATTCTCATGACGATAAGTTCTCAAGAGAGCTGATGGTTTTATAAGGGGCTTCCCACTTCACTCAGTTCTCGTTCTTCTTCTCCCTGCTGCCATGTGAAGAAGGATGTCTGGGTTCCCCTTCTGCCATGATTGTAAGTTTTCTGAGGCCTTCCCAGCCATATGGAACTGTGAGTCAATTTTCTTTCCTTCATAAATTACCCAGTCTTGGATATGTCTTTATTAGCAGCATGAGAACGAACAAGTACACATGGTTTAAGAAAAAAGAAATGGAGAAGAGCTTTAAAATAATAGTCTTTCTCTATACCTTTCCCTACCACCCATGCCATACCCTGAGGCAAGCACTGACATCCATAGTACTGGGTAATAGGTGTAGATTTCTATTTCTTGATCTATCAGCACTTAACGATATCAATTTACTCTTGAAATGACAGTTTAGCTCTTTACATCATCCTTCACCTTCCCTCCTCCTTATGCTCCTGATCTTTAATAGTTCTGTTACTATTTTTCAGTTTTTTCATTGACTGCCTTTGTGACTTTAAATAACACATTTATACACTATTTCATCCTCCATCAACCTTAGTCAATATCTCACCTCCTTTTTTTGTAGAGTAAATTACAAATATAGACATAGTTTTTGCATAACCATAGCAGTTAACATTTATTTATGCTCAGCTGTCCGGCATCTGTACTTTGTCTATTGATTAATTTTAGAAGGTAGAAGTGAATACAGAGCATTTATATTTCTGTGACTGAGTAAATCTTGCTCAATGCTGACCCAAGTAGCATGTTAGAATTGCATTTGCTTCTCAAAGGTCTTCTGGGATATGTAAGGAATATGTTTATAGCATCAAGGCCGAACAGATTCCCTTTTCTTATATATTATCATATTGCTTAAAATCATACCCCTTTATCATTTACTGTATATTCGGACCAAGATTTTCTGTCCTGATTATTGTTTTTCTGACACTTTTAATGTCCTTTGTATGAAGTAGTTCACTGTGCATTGATTACCAACTTGCCTGAGTCTGGTGAGACAGAACACACTCATATGCAACAAGTTACATGAAGCAAATTTATTACTTACAGATATGTAGCAGGAGATTGCAGAATCTCAGAATTCATTGTAAGCCACTTCCCCAAGACTCAGGAAAGCTACATAGGGCAGATGAAGTCTCAACTGTGCATGCCCTACTTGCACCACAGCTGAGACTCTAAAACTAACCCATTCTGAGTTTTATAATCTGGGGTAACAGGACCCTGTGGGATGAAGCACTGAAGGATGTTCTGTCCTGCAGGTAGCTGGACTGGGACAGAACCCAGGCTGTTCTGGGCAGTCCCTCCCTATCTCAGGATGTTGCCTTCTCAGAACATTCTACAGCTATTCTTGAAAACAAAAAGTGAGAAAGAGGTGAGAACTGGGTCTGTCCAGGGCCACCTAGAGAACTGTCCTGCACTTTGCCTTTTTTTTTGACAAAACAATAATTTGCTTTTATGAGTTCCTCAAGTTTTCTCATCGCCTCAGTCGTGCTGTCAAATGCAAGCCTTCCTCTCCAAGCAGTGCATCCTCCCATTTCATGACTGACCTCTGAGACCTGCCTTTTTTGTACTTTTGGGTTGAACCTTCTGTTTCCAGAATCCTATGCTGCTTCTTCCTTGACTTTCATTCTCATTTACTTTTTCTGAAGTGCATCCTTAATTAACTTCAAGCAAGGATACCCTTGCTTGTCTGGAAAGAGCTTTATTTTGGCCTTATGCTTCCTGGACAGTTTACCAGAATTCAAGACTCAAAATCCTCAGCCCTCAGCCTCACACTCAGCTACAAAACAATTTTCACAGGTAAAATTGAGTACATTTTCATCAACATATTTCCTTAAAGTTTTATCAAAAATCAAAAAGTGCAATTTCAAAAAACCTTTCAATTTTGACTCCTGACCCCAGCAACTCATGGAAACTGTTCTCTCAAAGATGATAGATTCTTGCCTCATTTAACAATCTCCTTTCAGTCTACAGTGCCTGAAGGTGCTGACTTCTGTTCATAGACCTGGAAGGCACAGGTGCTTTCTAATATACAAGAGTTTCAAGCATGCAGGAACTGAGCCTTTTGGTTGGAACAAAAAGTCAGGGGCCAATGGGAGTCCGAGAAATAGAAGTGAGAGAGTCAGTGAAACGGAGAGAGGAGATGGAGAAGAAATAAGGGGAAGAAGAAGGGCAACAACAAGAAGTAATATTTTCTTTCCCTCCCCCTTATCCTCCTGATCTTTAATGGTTGCATTGTTACTTTTAGTTCTTCCACTGGCTACAAAGGTGACTTTAAATAACACATATCATCACAGATTTATATCAATATTCAGAAAAAAGGCTGTATTAGTCTGTTTTCACACTGCTGATAAAGACATAGCTGAGACTGGGCAATTTACAAAAGAAAGAGGTTTCACTGGACTTACAGTTCCACATGGCAGCCGGGCGCGGTGGCTCACGCTTGTAATCCCAGCACTTTGGGAGGCCGAGGCGGGCGGATCACGAGGTCAGGAGATCGAGACCACGGTGAAACCCCGTCTCTACTAAAAAAAAAATACAAAAAATTAGCCGGGCGTGGTGGCGGGCGCCTGTAGTCCCAGCTACTCGGAGAGGCTGAGGCAGGAGAATGGCGTGAACCCGGGAGGCGGAGCTTGCAGTGAGCCGAGATTGCGCCACTGCACTCCAGCCTGGGCGACGGAGTCTCGCTCTGTCGCCCAGGCTAAAAAAAAGAAAAGAAAAAAAAAAGAAAAAGAAAAAAGAAACAGTTCCACATGGCTGGGGAGGCCTCACAATCATGGCGGAAGGCAACGAGGAGCAAGTCACATCTTAAATGGATGGCAGCTGGCAAAGAGAGAGCTTGTGCAGAGAAACTCCCATTTTTAAAACCATCAGATTTCATAAAACCCATTCACTATCACGAAAACAGCACAGGAAAGACCTGCCCCCAAGACTCAGTCATCTACCACAACACATGGGAATTATGGGAGCTACAAGATGAGATTTGGGTGAGGATACAGAGCCAAACCATAGGATTCTGTTCCTGGCCCCTCCCATATCTCATGTCCTCACATCTCAAAACCAATCACACCTTCCTAACAGTCCCCCAAAGCCTTAATCCATTTCAGCATTAACTCAAAAGTCCACAGTCCAACGTCTCGTCTGAGACAAGACAAGCTCCTTCTGTCTATGAGCCTGTAAAATAAAAGCAAGTTAGTTACTTCCTGGATACAATGGGGATACAGGCATTGGGTAAATATAGCCATTCCAAGTGGGAGAAATTGGCCAAAATAAAGGGGCTAGAGGCCCCCCATGCAAGTCCAAAATCTAGCAGGGCAGTCAAATCTTGAAGCTTCAAAATGATCTCCTTTGACTTCATGTCTCACATCCAGGTCACACTGATGCAAGAGGTGGGTTCCTATAGTCTTGGGCAGCTCCACCCCTGTGGCTTTGCAGGGTACAGCCTCCCTCTTTGCTACCTTCACTGGCTGGTGTTCAGTGTCTGCAGCTTTTCCAGGTGCACAGTGCAAGCTGTCAGTGGATCTATCATTCTGGGGTCTGGAGGATGGTGGCCCTCCTCTCATAGTTCTACTAGGTGGTGCTCCAGTAGGGACTCTGTGTGGGGGCTCCCACCCCACATTTCCCTTCTGCATTGCCCTAGCAGAGGATTTCCATGAGGACTCCACCCCTATAGCAAACTTCTGCCTAGGCATCCAAGTGTTTCCATACATCTTCTGAAATCTAGGCAGAGGTTCCAAAACCTCAATTCTTGACTTCTGTGCTCTCACAGGCTCAACACCACATGGAAGCTGCCAGGGCTTGGGGCTTCCACCCTCCGAAGCCATGGCCTGAGCTCTACATTGGCCCCTTTCAGCCATGGCTGAAGCAGCTGGGACACAGGGCACCAAGTCCCTAGGCTGCACACAGAATGAGGACCCTGGGCCCAGCCCATGAAACCACTTTTTCCTCCTGGGCCTCCATACCTGTGATGGGAAGGGCTTCTGTGAAGACCTCTAACATGCCCTGGAGACATTTTTCCCATTGTCTTGGGGATTAACATTTGACTCCTCATTACTTTTGTGAATTTCTGCAGCCAGCTTGAATTTCTCCTAAAGAAAATGGGATTTTCTTTTCTATCACATTGTGAGGCTGCAAATTTTCTAAACTTTTATACTCTGTTTCCCTTTTAAAACTGAATGCCTTTAACATCACCCAAGTCAATTCTTGAATGCTTTGCTGCTTAGAATTTTCTTCTGCCAGGTATCCTAAATCATCTCTGTCAAATTCAAAGTTCCACAAATCTCTAGGGCAGGGGCAAAATGCTACAGTCTCTTCACTAAAACATAACAAGAGTCACCTTCGCTCAAACATAGCAAGATTCACCTTTGCTCTGGTTCCCAACAAGTTACTCATCTCCATCTGAGACCACCTCGGCCTGGATTTCATTGTCCATATCATTTTCAGCATTTTAGTCAAAGCCATTCAACAAGTCTCTAGGAGGTTCCAAATTGTCCCACATTTTCCTGTCTTCTTCTGAGCCCTCCAAACTGTTCCAGCCTCTGCCTGTTACCCAGTTCCAAAGTTGCTTCCACATTTTCAGGTATCTTTTCAGCAGCACCCCACTCTACTGGTACCAGTTTACTGTATTGGTCCATTTTTACACTGCTGATAAAGACATACCTGAGGCTGGACAATTTACAAAAGAAAGAGGCTTAATGGACTTACAGATCAACATGGCTGGGGAGGCCTCACAATCATGGCCAAAGGCAAGGAGGAACAAGCCACATCTTAGACGGATGGCAGGAGGCAAAGTGAGAGCTAGTGCAGAGAAACTCCCATTTTTAAAACCATCAGATCTCATGAGATACATTCACTATCATGAGAACAGCATAGGAAACACCTGCCCCCATGATTCAGTCATCTCCCACTGGGTCCCTCCTACAACACATGGGAATTATGGAGCTACAAGATGAGATTTGGGTGGGGACACGAAGCCAAACCATATCAAAGGCAAAGGGTTTTAAGTCAATCTGTGAGTTGATTGGGCTATTTTTTAGTGCTGATTTTCACCAAGGGAGGGTGGGGATGTGAGAGGAAGGGAGTTCTTGATAGGCTGCTGTTCAAAGGTGCCTGGGGGCAGGTGCAGGGGAGCTGAGATCTTTCCATATTTCTGTTTCTTCTCTGAGCTCCACAGAGCCAGAGGCCATGAGCAGACAGGCTTTGGGGCCTGGATGACAGTTGTGACAGATATCACTGCCTTCTACCAGGCCCTCAGGGAACACAAGATGCTCCAGTGCTGTCAGGATCTAGGGGAAGCTGCTGTCATTTTTGCATCTCCAGGGTTTCAGCTTTGAGATCACCAGGAAATAATACCATGTGGAGGGAGCTGGTGGGATTCCTACAGGGTTGGAGCAAGTTGTTCAGTGACTTTGGGGCAGCAAATACCTGTGAGAGGGCTGGAGTGAATGACTGTGAGAACTGGGTGGGAGCACATATGAGGCACCCCGGGAGATGTCCAGAAACACCTGGAGTAGCTGAGGTCCCACTTCATGCACATGAGCCCTCACTTTCAAAAATGGGTCCCGCTGCTAGCTCAGCTCTATGTCTCCAGATGGAAGAGACCTGTGAATCTATGAAACCCAAATTGCTCTGGCAGAGCAAATTAACTTTGCCTACTTTATAGCTACCGAAGGATCCAATTCAACTCCATCTTTGAAAACTAGATTAAACTAGTCCAATTTCCATGGTTTAGCTGCCAGTTCTTCATTTGCAGGTTGACAGAAGGGGATGAGAGAGAGAGAGAGAGATGGATTATACTATTTCTGCTCCCTTCTATCCCTATCCTTTTTCTTCCCCTCACTTGATAAAGCAAATAGTAATTTGTCCAAGATTTTTATCAGGGAGACCAATCTCTCTACCCAAGTCCAGGTTTTCTGTGCATAAAGGAGTGACTATATTCTTAGAAATGAAGTGGAGAGAATGAGTACAAATGGTGAAGTAAAATCTAGCTTCCAGGGCTGCAGAGCTCATGAAGATGCTAGAAGTCATCCAAACCAATCCAATCCCTTCTACGTTCTTGTGCTCATTGCTCTTTCAGCCTCCTGTCCGCCTCCAGTAACACAACAAGAAAAAAAGAATCGATTGGACTTTATAGCTACATGGTATTGAAGAAAGTCTATCAGTAGACAAAAGAGAATGAATAGTTTGAATGCAGATCATGATGAGAAATGTCAATCCCTTGAGAAAATGTGCTATGAAGGGTAGTATAGGTCAAAAGACACTTTCCTCTGAGTTTAAATCTCAGCACTGTGATGTTTAAAAAGAAAAGAATGTCTAGAGGAATAGACATAAAAGATAAGAATTGGGATGAATAAGGAAGGGTGGAGCTCAGGAAACTAATATGTGAGAAGAATGGAAAGAAATGGGCTACAGCAAAGAGAGTGGGAGTGAGAGCACAGAAAGAGGCTGATGAACAGAAAAGTGACACTGGGTGTGGACCGAGGACTGGATGCCGAAAGGGTGGGTCGCGACAGATAATGGTAGCCGAGGGAAGGTGAAGCAATCACAGGAGTGGAGACAGGCAGGGAGTGGACCAAGCAAAGAGACTTCACAATCCATCTGGGGAGAAATGGGAAGGAGGAGGGAGGTAGGGGGGAAGAGCAAGCATGGCACAAGTCCAGATAGCTGCACACCGGGGCAGCCTCAGAGGAGTGACTCACCACCTTTCAGGCAGATTTGCTTCACAGCCCCTGGGTTGTACAACTGGAGCTCATCAAGAAGCTTAGCAAATTAAGAAGTGATTAAAATACTAAGGGTAAAGCCAGCTATTGTTGCCGTCATGACATGATTAATGTTATACTAGTCTCTTTTCAGCCCTATGGATTCCATCTTGTCTTGTCATTCACATGGACTGTGAAGTCATTCATTTTCTTCTCCTCTAAAACTCTGTGATTCCTTTGCTTAATGTCACTCTGCACAGAACTTGAGCCTCCCTTCACCTCATCTTACCTCACAGTAATTTGACTAAGTCCTCAGTGACACTGACATGGGGAGAGGGAGTTGCCAAAGTCTTAGAAGACAATGTCTCGCTTATGAAGGGCTGTTTAAAATGGAGGTGATATGCTGTACAGTAACATTCCAGAAAGCAGATACAATGACCGGTGTTTCCAACCATGATCAGTCTTTACAGGGTGTACAGTACAGTGGACAGGCAGCCCTCCTTCTCCCTTAGCGTCAGTTTCCTTCATCACAAAATTGTGATGGGGGCAAGGCTGGGAGGAGGGATTGAACTAGGAATCATTGGAAACGGCTCCTAAGTTCCTTCTCACATCTTGGAGGTGGCTTCCTAGAGTGTTGTGTCTGGAAAGGGATTCTGAGACTACATCATAGGTAAGTGGGAGAACGCTAACATGGGTCATTGTGAAAAATAGCAATTTTTGAGTATTCTGTGGAAGTCACTATTCTAAGTGATCTACATAAATCGTGTCACTATTAATCCGTTTTATGATTAAAGATTCTCACAGTGAGTCTTGCTTACTGCTGTCTGCCATGGTCCTGGGGACAGGTAAGATGCAGTATGAGTGCTATGCGTTTCTGACTTCTGCACCAAATAATCTCTAAGTTCCTGTTTTCATACTCTAGAATACTCTAATGTGTGAAAGATTACAGCAGTGACCTGCCTTAGGCAACTCCTAATAGGGTTCCTCTTTGCCACTGTCAGTCTTCATTGTCCTTCTCTCCGGGATCCTGAGCACTTCTGCGTGAATGCATGGAAGCAGTCCTTGGCTCCATGGCTACTTTCTCATGGATGACGCAGGACAAATGCTGAAACTTGCCTTGCTTTGCCTGCAGCCTCACATAGGTGCTTGGTCAAACACCCTATGCTGGTTGTCAACAAATTCATCATTTTCCCAGTGCTGCCAAAAGTCTGAGTTTGGCAATCATCTTCTGCTCTGTGGCACTTCACCAGGGGAGATGTCCATCTTCCTTAAATCTCCTGCTAGCATACACTGAGATTTGTGACTATACATCACAGGTCAACTCCGCATTCATAGCACCGGGAGGATGCTAAAAAAAAAAAAAAAAAAGCAGGTCATTTTTCTCCAACATTTGTATCCTCTGTGTGTGCCTCCAGAGCTATCCAGGTTAAGAACAATGATTACAGTTTAACCATAAATCTTTGGTAATATATCTCTTGTCTCCAGTACTCTAGTGTATGTATTAATAACAACTTCCAAAGTATATCTAATGCCTAATTTATATAATACTTTTTATACAGTTAGCTTATATTAATCTTTATCCTCACAACAGGTAAAGTAGGTTTTAATATCACCATCAGTCCAGAAGGAAATCAGGTCCTAGGGAGTTCAAATGATCCTTACACACAGCTGGAAAAAGCAGAACCAGAATTAGAATCTAGATCCTTTGACTAGAGACCTGCAGGACATACAAGAGCAGGAAGTTGGTGAAAAACGTGGAGAAGAAATTGAACAAGGGAGTGGGAAGCTTGCTTTATTATAGGTCACCCCATTCCCTGGCTCTGAATAGAATCCATAAGGCTTGGGTTCAGAGGCAGGTCATGGAACAGAAGCTGTAATTACTAAATGAAGAAACTGTTGAAATGAGCTGCAAACTTTTTGATTTCTTCATCCCATTTCAGAATCCTGTACAGTAGTGGTTTCCAATCCATGTTCTGGGGAGCCTTAGGGTCAAGTTTGTGAAGTCTCCTTAGGGTCAACACGACATCATGGTGGAACATCCCTGCAGTAGTACCACTTTCACCTGTCTTAGATATTGGACAGCTGCATAAGATTTAAGTTGAAGAATATTTTGCTGCTTAGGAAAATCATTGAAAATCATCATTATACAGGACTATTTAACCTCTTGCCCGTTTAGTTCTGCAGGACATCTGGATAATTTTCAGCCAAGGAATTTACCATCAGGAGAGGTAAACAGTGACCTAGACTGTCACATGGGAGCTAGGAGGTGGAGTGATGATCATGCTTAAGACATGGGATTAGAAGTCATGGGGATTTGGTCATCCAGGGTCAGAAAAGGTGGCCCACCAAGGCTGTGATAGTGGGAACTCCAAGCCAAGCAGGACCGCTTCAGGGAATGTGTGTAGTGTGTAGGAACTGAGAAGTGAATGTAGGAGATCAAGGTCCAGACTTGGATCCTATGCCAGAATTCTATTAAATCCTAGGGCCCAGGTTAGGCTTTACTCTTGGGAGCTTTGATGCACCACTAGAAATGCTACCAACCACATTAAACAAGATTGGATCTTGTCTTTTAAGCATTCCACTTTTACCTGTCATTTCCATGAATGTGTGAAGTCAACATTCAACCCTGTCATCTCCCTAAATTGGATAAACTCCATAAATTCCACTAGTGAGCCTAGCCCATTCCAGGTCAGGATCGGGGATTGGGTAATGATTAGCAACAAGAACAGATGCAGGCTGAAATTTGATATGAAAATGACTACATTTAAGCCAGGTGTGATGGTGCACACCTGTGGTCCCAACTACTCAGGGGGCTGAGGCAGGAGGATCTCTTAAACTCAGAAAGCCAAAGCTGTACTACTCTATGATTCTGCCTGTGAATAGCCATTGTATTCTAGCCTAGGCAACATAGCAAGTCCTCATCTCTTAGAAAAAAAATCAAAATACATTTAGTCACAAGCCACCATCATCATCTCACCATCCTGAACCTGTTATAAAAAAGTCAACAAGAAATTTTTTGCACTGCAAAGGGAAAACCAGAAACCTTGTCAGAAATCATTTGGGGGATTCTGAAATCAAAACATACTCTGAAATAGAGGCATGAAAACAAGACCAGCAGTGCAATTAAATGCTGTCCTTTGCTTGACTCTTGTGTCATAGAAACAATAGCTAATATACAATATTATCTCAGAGAGAAGGAAAAGATCTCGGGAAGTTTAATCCTGGATATCCTTGGCCTAGGATTAAATATTTAGGTGGAGCATTGGCCTGCTTATGAGCTGTGCACGTTAATACTGCAACCACTCAGCCTAAGTCATCCCCCCTGGTAATTCTACCTCCCCACGGCAGCGCCCCAAACTCACTGTTACATTAGGCAATTGTGGTGAGCTGGTAACCTGATAGCAGTGCATTATGTAGTTATGTGGGAACTCTGGTTTCTGGAACAGACTGAGGTTCCCAAGCTCTGGTTATGCTATTTGGGTGTGTCTTTCACGAAGCACTCTATGTAGAAAACAGACAGAAACACTAACTAGCACTGTTTGGGGGGATGTTTTTCAACAGAGGCATGGCATTGACCCATTTCTTTCCAAGAGTTCTTGTCAGAAAGGAGAAAAGTTGGTATTAACAATAAATAACTCCCTTCTCTGCCTGACATTTGTTCCCTAGCTTGTTTAAATACTGTCCTTTTGGGTAAGTTATATTGTTTATAAATTAAAGTGTAGTCAAATAATTCTCTGTCATCAATGGTAGAGGTACATTACACTCTTGTTTCATTTTTTTTTCTTTTTTTTTTTTTTTTTTGAGACAAAGTTTTGTTCTATCACCCAGGCTGGAGTGCAGTGATGCAATCTCAGCTCACTGCAACCTCTGCCTCCTGGGTTCAAGCGATTCTCCTGCCTCAGCCTTCCGAGTAGCTGGAATTACAGGTGAATGCCTGGCTAATTTTTGTATTTTTTAGAAGAGACAGGGTTTCACCATATTGGCCAGGCTGGCCTCAAACTCCTGACTTCGTGATCCGCCTGTCTCGGCCTCCCAAAGTGCTGGGATTACAGGCATGAGCCACCGCGCCAGGCCTACACTCTTGTTTCCTAAAGAAACCATTGAACTTGGTAGGAAAGCAAAGTGAAACATTTCAGATTTAAGCAGTGAAAATGGACAGGGGAAAGTAATAAGGGTTTATGTTCCAGTTTTCATGCTTTTGATAAGAAGCAAATTCCCTGTGCACAGTCATCCACCCTTTACAAAAGCTGGCTTTGAGAAGATGGGAAGGAAAGGAGAAGAGGCAGAGTAGAGCATCTTCAATACTTCAGCTGAGGGATGGTGTCACTTTGGCCTTACAGCTGTACTCCCGTATTGTCACAATGAGAGCTCAGATGTTTTATGGCAATTTGACTCCACTAGTCAGATCTTCTTAAAGGTTACTCCTAAAACCACGTTAAGGAGAGGTGGAGAGCACAACCTGGTAGGAGTGGAGGGTTGTGGGGGAGGAGAAAAAGAGAGTGAAGAGATGAAAAGAGGGAGATTGCTGAGACAACTAGGTTAGGAGAGTAACTCAGAAAAGCTTGTGAGATTTTACTATGTCGCCTCTGGATATGTGTAGAAGAATTTTAGGTATAAACTGGAACATGGGAGATTCACTCTGAGAAAAGAAAATTTCAGGGAATAGATTGTTTGTGTTCACAATGGGGCTTGGTCACCCAGATGAACAAGTGCCAGGTTCCCCGCCTCATGGGAGAGATCCCTCTTGACCCCATCCCTCAGGAGCTCCCACATCAAGCCCACTTGTGCCTATGTGTGAGATGTATGCAGGTGATATGCCTGAATGCCAGGTTCCTATCTAACTCTGTAGCAAGTTAAGCTGGCTCAGTTGTGGCATGTGCCCCTCGGTCACCCCCTCTTAAATGAGCTAGTGAGGAAACAAGTGGTGCTACATCTTAGGAGTTTCCAGAGGTGAGATTTTAAAGTTTGGAAGGATGTCACTTTAGAATTATTTGCAAACAGCTTCCACATAAAGGAAAGTTTCCAAAAGAAGGAGAGTGATCACCTGGGTACCTAAATTTTTAATGGAGAAAATTCCAAAAACACTCTACATCATAGGATAAGTCTTTTTCTGACACATTAGTTGTTTTTGGTGGGGTGGGGGGGGGGCACTTTCTCATTTAGAATAAGCATCCCAATATTTGTTTTCTTTTCTTTTTTGTTTGTTTGTTTGTTTTGAGATAGAGTCTCACTCTTATTGCCCAGGCTGGAGTGCAATGGTGCAATCTCGGCTCACTACAACCTCTGCCTCCCAGGTTCAAGCGACTCTCCTGCCTCAGCCTCCTGAGTAGCTGGGATTACAGGTGCACACCACCACGCTCGGCTAATTTTTTAATGTGTTTTTAGTGGAGATGGGGTTTCACCATGTTGTCCAGGCTGGTCTCGAACTCCTGACCTCAGGTGATCCACCCACCTCGGCCTCCCAAAGTGCTGGGACTGCAGGTGTGAGCCACCATGCCTGGCCGCATCCCAATATTTGTAATTTTGGTCCAATCCAGTGCACCGCTGTGTTTGGAGCTGGGAATTCTGGTCATACTATCTCCTAAGACATTCATGCTCCAGCTGGGAGGGGCATCCCCAGAAAGTCACAGAAATTCCAAGCAATGCTGTTCTCCCAGACAACATCCAGCTGGACTAGGATGGACTTTAATCAATGCTAACTCATCCATAAGCAGGCCAGTGAGAAAAGAGAAAAACTGAGCCAGGCCAATTGGATTACTTTCTTTAAAATTTTGGACTTGAGAAACAGAGAGTAACTTCTTAGCTGTAAGAGGACAAATGGAAGGTCACGTAGACTGGGAAGCTGGGCTAGCCATCATGAGACATGTTCTATATGACAAGAGAACAGAGCAGGTGTAGAGAAAGGGGGAGGGAGGGGGCAGAGAGGAAAGGGGAATAACCCTAAAAAGAGTGGCTTTGGGCCCAGCGTGCTGGCTCACACGTGTAATCCCAGCACTTTGGGAGGCTGAGGCGGGTGGATCACCTGAGGTCAGGAGTTTGAGACCAGCCTGGCCAAGAAGGTGAAATCCTGTCTCTACTAAAAATACAAAAATTAGCCAGGTGTGGTGGTGGGTGCCTGTAATCCCATCTACTCAGGAGGCTGAGGCAGAGAATTGCTTGAACCCAGGAGGTGGAGGCTGCAGCGAGCAGAGATTACACCACTGCACTCCAGTCTGGGCGACAGAATGAGACTCCATCTCAAAAAAAAAAAAAAAAACAAAAAAACAAAAAAAAGAGTGGCTTTGGTTCCTGGCAAGATTCCAAGTCCCATGAGTTCCCATGCTATTTCATTTCTTGTTTTTGAATTCCTGTGACTCTTCTTTGTTTTGTAACCATCACTCCCCGCCCCTCGACCACAATCACCACTCCCAACACTCCCTGCAAACTACCCTCACCTCTACTGAATGGGCTTTCCTGGCTCTCTGTTCCTTCCAACTGTGAAGATGGATGCCTGAATAAAACACCCCCAAACTCTATCTGGGATTACCCTTCAAGCCACCAAACTAAAAGAACACAACATGACAAAAAAGAAAGAAAATAAAGTAAAAACGATGGAAATCATCACAAACAGATGTGAGAGATATGACCAACATTTAACTAAACTTTATGAAATGTATACTTTTAAATTTAAATTTTAAACTAAAAACGTATGCCCTAAATAAGGAAAAATGAAAGATGATATAATGGGTGGAACAATAAAAGACTAGCCAAAAAATAAAAAAAGTACCAACAGTAAAAGGAAAAAAAGTAAAAACCTACAGAGCAGAATGGTGACTTCCTTTCTGGGAGGAAAAATACTGGAAGGGAATGCCTGCTGGGTGCTAGTTGCCTTACACAAATGATGTTGTTGAATTCTTACACCCAGCCCTTTGAGACGAGTGGTGACACTTCCATTTAACAACAGCGCAGTCAACAGTTCAAATAGATAAGACCTGCTGAGGTCAGACAGCAAAAAAGGGCAGAATCCCATGTCTGGCTGCCTCCAGGGTTGATGCTCTAAATGAAAAATGTGCTTGTCTGATTGTTCTCAGGAAAGGTGCACCAGCGTGGAGGTGAAGCTTCCTGAGAGGAACCAATCTTTCACAGGTTTCCCCACCTGGAAGTCTCAGCAACAGAGTTAAAGATTCTATTCTATCGATTGTTTGCAGTTGTTGGGACTTTCCGTACAGCTGGATCTTTTACAAAACAAATACTGGCCCACGACATGATTACCAAGGAGACAGCTGTGGGGTGGATCTTGAGTGTAGGCTCATCTGAGGCCAGTGTCGAGCAAACAAGGTCAGACAAAAAGGGTGCATCTTTTAAAGAGCCTTGCTCCTTTACCGTTGCTAATGAGAACAAAGCCATGGTGTCGTGGGTAGCTTAACATGCCTAGATGGGGGGCATTTCCCAATGGTGGTGTCCTTGCCTTCTTGGCATTTGGGAGAAGCAAACTTATCTAGAACAATTAGGAAAACAATTCAGTTACAGAGTTTGAAACAGAATTGCCTGTGAATTTATTATAACTGGTCTAAGAGACTTTGGAACTCAAAGCAGTTTTTTAACCTGTCTTCAAAACTTATGACGTGTGGGCAACTGACCCTATCTCTAGGGCATTGCTTTTTCATTATCTGGGTGTGGTGGCATATGCTTGTAGTTTCAGCTACCCAAGAGACTGAGGTGGGAGGATCACTTGAGCACAGGAGGTAGAGGCTTCAATGAGCTATGATTGTATTATTGCACTTTATCGTGGGTGACAAATCGAGACTCTTGACTCAACAACGGGGGGGGGGGAAGATAACATTCTGAGAGATATTCCTATTGTACAAGTGAGTAAATTCAAGAGCAGAAAAGTGACAGTGGGTTATGCCAGGTTATATCCTGCAAGCTCAACTGAGGCAAAAATCAGGACCTGGAAATCCTGGCTCCAGAGTGAAGGTTTTACCTTTTGATGCTGTTGTTTTGCAGCACCCAAGAGGTCTCAGATTATATCTTCCTTATTCATTCATTCATAAAATATATACTGAATGGCTGAGATATGACAGACACTTTGCGAAGTGCTAGAAAAGTCAAGGAAGAATAGGACACGATCATAGTCATTGAGGGCAATATTTTGTGCAGCAGTCCTCCATTGTGGAACTGCAAAATATTACACCTAAATTCTCCACTGTGGGATTGGGAAAATATAGTTGTTTTTAATAGAAGTTTATTACGTGCTATATGAACAAACGAGACTTTGATCTAGAGAAGTCAAAGAATGCTTCATAGGAAAGATGAAGAATGAGTAGGTGTTTCATAGGAAGAACACAAGTAGATTCCATGTAATGGAAAGTCTATGCATAGCCTTGAAAACAAGAAAGAGTAGGAATATTTGAAAAATAGCAAAACAAAACAAAACCTTTTGTCTGGGTTGTTTTATTAAGGTTAGAAAAGCTACCAAGAGTTAAATCATGAAAGATCTTGCGTGCTTACGGGTTAGAACTCATGCTGTAGGACTGAAGTTCTAGGAACAGATTTTAGCCACAGTAGTAACATGATGGTATCCTGGCTTTACAAAGTAGTTATGATTCAAATTAAACATTGAAAATTAAAGACAAACATTTATATATACACTCTCTGGAGAAACCTATTGAAAATGACAGTAAGGGGCTTTAAAAAGGTGTAAACTCCCAAGGACAAAGAGAGCTGTAGAGGAGACATCAGACAAAAGTTGACAATTGTATTTTGGAAGATGGGAAGCCAAAAAGAGAGGAGTTGCTGACTGAGTAAAGTGGGGAAAACAACCAAAACCTGAAAGCCTATTAAAACCTAAAAGGAAGCCAAGAAGAAGAAAGATAAGCTGCTCTAAAGAACTTAGGAAAGGTCAGGATTGATAGTTCTTGGTGTTGATGAAGATGACAGGAATGGATGGAGCCCAAAGCAAAGACTTTGTTGAAAGTCTATAGAAGTAAGTTATAGAGTCTTCCCCATGCCTCCAGCCAGATGAGCATCTCTCCTCTTCCCTGGTAGAAGGCAGGATGTTTGCTCTCTGGAGCGGCTGAACCAGGAGGGTTCTGGACTCAGTCATACTGGGGAGTAGGGTAAAAGGCTGGACAGAAACAAAAGGATTTAGTGAAAGTCTACATACCGAAGGGGGACACGTGGAAGCCTTCCTGCAGCTCCATGAACACAGACCTCCAAGCCTATGCTCCCCACAGAGGAGACTGGCAAGTTCTTCCTTGGAGAAAGTGACTAGCCCCAAGGAAAACACCTGCTAATACTGACATGGCAGTCGCCCAATGAAGTGCCTGGCTCCTGCCTATCATTCTACAGTGCAGCCCACCAGTCTGCAAGTCCTACCAAGGCACACAGGGCTTCCATCATTCTACAGTGCAGTCCACCAGTCTGCAAGTCCTACCAAAGCACACAGGGCTTCCAATCAACCTTTTATTCCCTGACGCCTACTTGTAGGCAGCCAAAGATCTCCAGATACATTAGGAAATTCTCCAATATGAGAGACAGGTTTTAAAAACAAGAGCAATGACAAACAAGCAGAAAAAAAAAAAAAAAAACCATGAAGAGAGGCAATGCAAGAGAAGACTTCAGAAACCCTCCTTTAAGAGTTCCTGCACCTATATAACAAGATGCTATAAAAATCTCTTAAAAATTAAAATGTTAAAGTAGAAATGTTTTTTAAAATCCACAAAGAATTGGCAGGTAAAGTTAAGAATATCTTTTAGAGCTTTTTCGCAACGGGTTTGCCGCCAGAACACAGGTGTCATGAAAACTACCCCTAAAAGCCAAAATGGGAAAGGAAAAGACTCATATCAACATTGTGGTCATTGGACATGTAGATTCGGGCAAGTCCACCACTACTGGCCATCTGATCTATAAATGCGGTGGCATTGACAAAAGAACCATTGAAAAATTTGAGAAGGAGGCTGCTGAGATGGGAAAGGGCTCCTTCAAGTATGCCTGGGTCTTGGATAAACTGAAAGCTGAGCGTGAACGTGATATCACCATTAATATCTCCTTGTGGAAATTTGAGACCAGCATGTACTATGTGACTATCATTGATGCCTCAGGACACAGAGACTTCATCAAAAACATGATTACAGGGATATCTCAGGCTGACTGTGCTGTCCTGATTGTTGCTGATGGTGTTGGTGAATTTGAAGCTGGTATCTCCAAGAATGGGCAGACCCGACAGCATGCCCTTCTGGCTTACACACTGGGTGTGAAACAACTAATTGTTGGTGTTAACAAAATGGATTCCACTGAGCCACCCTAGAGCCAGAAGAGATATGAGGAAGTTGTTAAGGAAGTCAGCACTTACATTAAGAAAATTGGCTACAACCCCGACACAGTAGCATTTGTGCCAATTTCTGATTGGAATGGTGACAACATGCTGGAGCCAAGTGCTAACATGCCTTGGTTCAAGGGATGGAAATTCACCTGTAAGGATGGCAATGCCAGTGGAACCATGCTGCTTGAGGCTCTGGACTGCATCCTACCACCAACTCGTCCAACTGAGAAGCCCTTGCACCTGCCTCTCCAGGATGTCTACAAAATTGGTGGTATTGGTACTGTTCCTGTTGGCCAAGTGGAGACTGGCGTTCTCAAACCTGGTACGGTGGTCACTTTTGCTCCAGTCAACGTTACAACAGAAGTAAAATCTGTCAAAATGCACCATGAAGCTTTGAGTGAAGCTCTTCCTGGGGACAATGTGGGCTTCAATGTCAAGAATGTATCTGTCAAGGATCTTTGTCGTGGCAACGTTGCTGGTGACAGCAAAAATGACCCACCAAAGGAAGCAGCTGGCTTCACTGCTCAGGTGATTATCCTGAACCATCCAGGGCAAATAAGCACTGGCTATGCCCCTGTACTGGATTGCCACATGGCTCACATTGCATGTAAGTTTGCTGAGCTGAGGGAAAAGATTGATTGCCGTTCTGGTAAAAAGCTGGAAGATGGCCCTAAATTCTTGAAGTCTGGTGATGCTGCCATTATTGATATGGTTCCTGGCAAGCCCACGTGTGTTGAGAGCTTCTCAGACTATCCACCTTTGGGTCGCTTTGCTGTTCGTGATATGAGACAGACAGTTGCGGTCGGTGTCATCAAAGCAGTGGACAAGAAGGCTGCTGGAGCTGGCAAGGTCACCAAGTCTGCCCAGAAAGCTCAGAAGGCTAAATGAATATTATCCCTAATACCTGCCACCCCACTCTGAATCAGTGGTGGAAGAACGGTCTCAGAACTATTTGTTTCAATTGGCCATTTAAGTTTAGTAGTAAAAGACTGGTTAATGATAACAATGTATCGTAAAACCTTCAGAAGGAAAGGAGAATGTTTTGTGGACCACTTTGGTTTTCTTTATTGCATGTGGCAGTTTTAAGTTATTAGTTTTTAAAATCAGTACTTTTTAATGGCAACAACTTGACCAAAAATTTGTCACAGAATTTTGAGACCCATTAAAAAAGTTTAATGAAGAAAAAAAAAAAAAGAATATCTTTTAGAAGGCAGTACAAAAGAAACAAACAAAAAAAACACAATGAGTAAAGATAAGAAAGTAAAATACCCATACCAAGGTATGTCATTGTGAAATTTCAAAATACTAGGAATGAAAAAGAAAATTCTTTAAGACTCCAAAGAAAAAAATAGTTTCCACATAAAGTTGATTCAAAATGTACCGGACTTCTTAACAGTAACAGTAGAAGCTAAAAAACAATGTAGAAATGACTTCAAGATCCCAAGGAAAAAAATGACTTTCTACCAAGGCTTTAATCCCTGGCCAATCTCTCATTTCACTATGAAATTAGAATCAAGGTATTGTCAGGGATGTGAAGTGTGGTATACAGTATTTATGCTCCCCAATATCTGGTTCCCCTTTCCTTCCTGGGTGCAAAGAGGACTACACTTCCCAGGCCTCTCCAAGTTAGGCAGGGCCATGCGTTCTGATCATGGCTGTGAACAGAAGTGACATAAACTTTCTGGCCAAATAATTAAAGACAGGAGTATGAACTCCATGCTTTCTGAAGAGGTCTGATGTTGAAATGGTGGAGCCACAAGATTGAAGCAGTTTGCATTACTGGATCACCACATGAAAGATAGTTGCCCTGGAGAGTTACTCAACTTCCAGCCAACTTGGTGTGACCCAGAAAAAGACTTGACATGTTAGCCCATTAAGAAGTGAAGCTACATTTTCTTAATCCAGTCAATCATTGTTGGACATTTGGGTTGGTTCCAAGTCTTTGATATTGTGAATAGTGCTGCAATAAACACATGTGTGCATGTGTCTTTATAGCAGCATGATTTATAATCCTTTGGGTATATACCCAGTAATGGGATGGCTGGGTCATTAGGAGATAGTCCTAATGTTAATGACAAGTTAATGGGTGCAGCACACCAACATGGCACATGTATACATATGTAACAAACTTGCACGTTGTGCACATGTACCCTAAAACTTACAGTATAATTAAAAAAAAGAAGTGAAGCTTATTTTTTTCTGCAGCATAGTCTAGCCTAACCTAATGTACAACCTATCAAAGATATTTCTAACTGTACCATTTCTCAAGAAGTTAATGGCTACCCTGTGACCCAGCAATTCCACCTCTAGGTGATATTCCCCAAAAGAAATGAGTGCATGCGTGCAGCAAAAGACAGGGACCAGACTGGTTGAAGCAGCTTTATTTATTATATCCAAATACTTTACATTCATACCACATAAAATAGCAAAAACAAACAACAAAATAAACAACTGGTACATGCAACAACATGGATGACTTTCCCAAGCATGAAGCAAGAATACCAAACACAAAACAGTACATACTGTGTGATGATTTTATATAAAGTTCAAGAACAGGCAAAATTCATTGATGGTGGTAGAAGCCAGAGTAGTGACGACCCTGTTGAAGGCACGGGGTAGGGTAGAGGTTAGTGATGGGGAAGAGGCATGCGGGAGCCTTGAAGAGTTTGGGAACTATTCAGTATCTTGATCTGGATGTCAGTTACGGGAATGTCTGTGTATACAAAAATGCATTGGGCTGAGCACTGAAGTTAGTGCACTTAAGTTTAGCAAACAGTTTGCTATATTTCAATTTAAAAAAATGTTTAGGCCAGGTGCAGTGGCTCACGCCTGTAATCCCAGCACCTTGGGAGGCCAAGGCGTGCAGATCACCTGAGGTCAGGAATTCGAGACCACTGTGGCCACCATGGTGAAACCACGTCTCTACTAACAATACAAAAATTAGCCAGGCATGGTGGCGGGTGCCTGTAATCCCAGCTACTTGGGAGGCTGAGGCAGGAGAATCATTTGAACCCAGGAGGCAGAGGTTGTAGTGAGCCCAGATTGCGCCACTGCACTCCAGCCTGGGCAACAAGAGCAAAACTCCATCTCAAAAATAATAATAAATAAAATAAAATAAAAATTTAAAATGTTTAAAAAGCAGCTGCTGGAGACTGTGCTTTACCAAAGTGAGGAACAAACCCAAAACTGGAAAAGCATGGGATACAGGTAATAGGAAATTGCATGGAGGACACAGATGAAAGGGATTCCTAAGAAGACTGAGCTCCAGGATGGCAGTTGCAGAGTAGTCGGGAGTGACAGGAGCTGGGAACAAAGGGATTAAAGTGAGGAAGCATCTAGAAGAAAAAAATGAAAAGAAAAAGAAACTGACAGATTATCTTAGGGTCCAACTCTATTCAAGGGAGTATCACAATTCTACCAAAGAATTTGGGGAGAAATTCCTAATAAGCGTAAAACACTAAGCAACAACAAAAAATAAGCTATTACTAACGAAAAAAAGAAACCCACAAAAAGTTACATAAACATGTTACCATAGTACACTATATGACTCAGCTTTAAATTTAGCCAGACTATTGTTAGACGATTATGTTGGGAGGATGAGAGGAAGGACAAAGTGGGGGCATGGGAGGAGTGCAGCCAGTGGGGTATGGTAAGAAAGCTAAATTCTCATCAGCCCCAGAAGAAAACCAGTAGAAAGTGCCTACATTTGAAACAAAATGAAATAACTGCACTTGCATATTATTTAGGAACATGAAAGTAAATCACAAACAGTTGAAAGTGTTTGGACTCAGCGTGGAGCAGGGTAGATAGAGGACTGATATTTTTATTGTTGTATTGACTTCTACATTACATACATAAAGTATTTCAGCACTATGCTGAAGCAAGTTTTAAAATTTCAGAAGGCCAGGTGCGGTGTCTCGCACCTGTAATCCTAGCACTTTGGGAGGCCAAGGCAGGGAGATCACGAGGTCAGGAGATCGAGACCATCCTGGCTAACACAGTGAAACCCCATCTCTACTAAAAATACAAAAAAATTAGCCAGCCATGGTGGCAGGCACCTGTAGTCCCAGCTACTCAGGAGGCTGAGGCAGGAGAATTGCTTGAACCTGGGAGGCTGAGCTTGCAGAGATGGAGATCGTGCCACTGCACTCTAGCCTGGGCAAAAGAGTGAGACTGTCTCAAAAAAAAAAAAAAAAAAAAAATTTCAGAAAACTCTTAAGAAATCGAAAATAAAGTGACTCATTTCAAAACACATTTTGATTCCAACTGGTTTTTTGCTGTTGTTGTTGTTGTTTTTGTTTTGCTTTTTTTTTAGATGGAGTCTCTCCCTGTTCCATAGGCTGGAGTGCAGTGGTGTGATCTCGGCCCACTGCAACCTCCCGCTTCCGGGGCTCAAATGATTCTCCTGAGTCAGCCTCTCGAGTAGCTGGGACTACAGGCACATGCTCCAGTTGATTTTTCTAAAAACACATACATAGCACATAGTAAGTTGCATAGAGAGGAATTTGTGGCAGGTTTTAAAATCACACTGTAATGCTCTTAGAGATCCAAAAAGCTGGGACATTAAACTCAGTCAGCCACCAGTGCTTACTTCAAAGGAAACAGAGTCATGAGATACAAGTGTAAGTTCTATCAGCTTTCAGCTCCATCACAGCTAATGGCATGATAATATTGTACCAGTTTAGAACTTTTAGGTGTAATCACTTTTTGTTATTATTTCAAATCACAACTGTACAACTTAAATGTGCTTTTAAAAAATTAGGTTCTATTAAAGAAAAAATGATTATTTACACAAGGCAATCTGTACCTACAAGGGCCTACACCTACAACTTCTGGAGGCCTATTACAACCACCAATGTGGAAAAAAATGGTACTGGGCTAGTTAAAATGCTAATACAATTTCAAGCATTACTATATTTTTTTTCTAAAAAGGAAGACAATACAATAGTGTTTTGAAAACTATAGTATAGGAAAGTATATGTGTTATACGTGTGTGGTATAAATGAAATAAATCTTGATAATACAATTTAAGTCTCCTTGGATTTGGCTCTGAAAAAGAAATACTTAATGACAATGAACAATTAAAGGAAGTTTGATGACAGGTCTAAGAAAAAATATATTTTTTAAGACAGGATCTCCTTCTGTCACCCAAGTTGGAGTGCAATGGTGTGATCTTGGTTCACTGCAGCCTCGAACTCCTAGGCTCAATCGATCCTCCCACCTCAACCTCCTGAATGGCTGGGACTATAGGCTACAGGCATGCACCATCATGCCCAGCTAATTTTTATATTTTTGGTAGAGATGGGTTTTCACCATGTTTCTCAGGCTGAAAATCTTAAATTAAGCTTATAGTTCTGTGTTTCAGATATTTTGAGAAAAAATATTCCATACTAGAATGATGAATGTATCTTTTTAGTCCTCAGCTTTTTCTTTGTTACTGCCCATACATCACAGGCTCTTTATTAGAACTGTATTTCTAGCCAATGATAAGAAACAAAAAACTACTAGTTAATGGTACTTTTATCAAATTCCACTTGCTGCAGATATTTAGATTTTTGTTAGCCAAGACTTTCAGAAGTACTGCTATGTGATTATAAGAATTTATTCATGACACGTTCAAATCAACACAATCTATTTTTTCAGATTCTAATTAGTTATCAATATATCAAAATTAATATTTAGCAGTTGTCAATCTTTAAATGCAAGAGATGTTTACCATGATTTTATTCTCATAATGTCCACATTATTGAAAAATAAACCAAAAGATAGAGAAAAATGCCAGCAAATACCTAGCTACCTTAAAAGAAGGAGGTGCATTTGATTGAGACTTGATTTTGATGGTTCTTATGTTATAGAATCCATCTCAGAACTAAATAGACCTAGGTATATAAGGATGAGGCAACAAAGATATTTCTTCCATTCTGTGACTTGGAATAGCAATACTCTTCTCCCATATAATGTGTTTTGGTCTGGAAATATGTTTTCAAAAATATGAATTACTAGACAGAACATAATAAATAAAAGCTCTGTGTCTTCATATAGCTAGGCCAGTTTGAGAAATTATGTAAGTTTTGTAGCAGCAAAATGTTCACCAAGTATTCATTGGTTTAATATTTTTAGTAGCTTACTAAAAAAACTATTTCTATTTGTTTTTTGTGATGTTTGGGAAATAAACATGCTGATAATTCTTTCGCAAGATACTTTTTAAGATTGAGACCCTATGAGGTACCGAAGAAAGCATTCACTTCTCTCACACTTGAGGTCACAAATTTTTGCAAGTCAAAAATGTTGGCCATGCCAAAAACATCATGCTGCACACTACCAAATAAAAGAACACTGTTATTCTTACAAGGAAAGGTTTGACAAGACAGGAAATAGGCAGGGTCAGAGAGGTTTACTTAATACGGAGACTCATTTAACCATCATGAAGCCAAAATACAATGACACTTAAAAAAAATAAACAAATAGCTGTTACACAAAACAAACCCCAGGATACATGGTCTCTACTGGAACTGATTATTAGAGTTTTAGTAAATACAGGAAGTGGATAACCCCAGAGAACCCTCATGACATTTCTAGACATCTTCTCCATTTACTTTGGTCACATGCACTTTACTGAGATAATAAAGATTAAAACAGTTTTAATTTCTGGGTAGAAATTTGAACAAAGAAGGATTGATCTTAAAATGCTGCAAGTAGCCTCATTAAAGGGCAATCATTTTAAAAGTCACATTCTCCTAAAAATGGGGAAGGAGGAGGAGGAAGAAAAAAATGAAAGATAGGAAAAATCTAGCTGTTCATTACAATTTTCCATTTTTGTTTAAACACAGCAGGAGGGCAAAGCTGCTGGCTTCTCTGGTCCTTACAAATGCCAGGAGAGATTATACAAACTCTGCAACCACCCAAATCTTATTTAAAGTTAAAATCATTGTTCTCATCTAATGACTTTTGCCTGCTTTCACTCAAATATTGCAGCATTTTGTTTTCTGCCAGCTTGGACCCATTGAGAATTGTAGACTTACAATTGCAGATAAACTATGAAAAAACAAAAACAAAACGAAAAACTACCTTTTACAAAAAAGCAAACATCAAGTGACATCTAGTGGTTGCTAGATACTATTTCCTAAGGCCTCTAGATAGCAATATTTTCAACAACATATTGTCTTAATGTTGGTTATAATTTTTGTTTCCCACATACAGCCTGTGTCTTTTTTTAAGACAGAAACACATCTGATAAAGATAGTAAAGTTGCCATCTTCTTTTCTCAAAGAAAAATTTTTCTATTAGAATATAAATAAGGAAATAGCTATAACTCATGCTATCTGCATGCAAAAAAAGTTCACAGTCTATCCCATATTAAACTTATTTGGGCAATTATCAACTGTCTAGCTGCATCCTAAGAGAAGATGACATTTCAAATCCCAAATTCCTCTGTTTATCTATCATCTTTTGTTTTGTTTTGCTTTTTGAGACGGAGTTTTGCTCTTGTTGCCCAGGCTGGAGTGCAATGGCGCAATCTCAGCTTATTGCAACCTCCGCCTCCCCGGTTTAAGTGATTCTCCTGCCTCAGCTTCCCAAGTAGCTGGGATTACAGGCACCCGCCACCATGCCTGGCTAATCTTTTGTATTTTTAGCAGAGATGTGGTTTCACCATGTTAGCTAGGCTGGTCTCGAACTCTTGATCTCAGGTGATCCACCTGCCTTGGCCTCTCAAAGTGCTGGGATTATAGGCGTGAGCCACTGTGCCCGGCCTATCTATAATCTTAAAGGCATTATTAACTCGATAAAATTAAATTTAGTTCAATTATTGTCCATATTTTCCTTTTCCCCACCTTGAGAATGCTACAGGATAATTTTGCAAGAATCTAGGTCCACTTTTCACAATTTTTGCTAGCTTCACCACAAGTTGTTAAAGAATAGTGACTTAAACAAGGCTACATAGACATCAGCTGCAAACCTAATTGGGATTGGAATAGCTTAACAACGCTCCTTTAGTGATTTCATGTTTCTGAAAGGCGCCGTAGAAAATAAATGCCTTGCATTGATGTCTTGAAACTGCATTTGTGGAAGAGACAGAAAAGGAAATTATTGACTGAGAAATTGAAAGATGGTGTTTAAATTTAGTATTTTCTTTCCTTGCAAGGAAAGGAAACTTGGAAAATGCAACTGTAACCCAAACGCCAGCTGTCTGGCTGTCCCCAAGTCTTCCAGTCTTCCGGAGTCGCTCTTCATTTTAATAACAGCACACACACACACACACACACACACACACACACACACACACACACTCCTATATAAAACTCCCATCTGACTTCTGTGGAAGAACTAGCATCCCTTCACCTCCAATCTTTTCAAGGATTCTCAGGAGCTCTGCTTATTCTTAATCTCAGCTGTGCATTAGGCTTCTCACTACTTTTTCTTCACCCACTTTGGCCCAGATGCAAACTCTTTTGCTTTTAGTCCCCCTCTAAAGTCCCACTGACACTAATGGAGTGGATTTGACTGAAGTTTGGGTAATAAGAGGGGAGCTACAGCACAGATGGCTCGGAAAACAGATTAAAATGTAATCTGTGAAGTGATACAATGTCTGGGATTTGTTTCAAAATAATTCGCTGGGGGTTGGGAGTGCGCAAGTAGGTAGGGATACGGGAGAAACAAAATCAGCTGTGAGAGGATCATTGTTAAAGCTGAGTGATGATTACACCGGGGTTCATTATGCTTTTGTATATGCTAGAAATTTCCATAATATAAATTTAGAAGAAGTGTCTTGGCACTCCTTGATGCAGGAAATTTCTCACTGGTCCTTTCTCTGATTAGCCTCCTACCATATTTTGGCGTTCCTGCCCCCTGCTAACCACCCCCGCCACCAACTCCTGAGTCCCTCACATCTCTCTGCCTCTCCTTCTCAGCCTGCCCAAACAAGCCCTTGAACTCTGAGATGCTACTCTAACATTTGAGTAGCCCATCAGAATGGCTTGCTGACTCCCTACAAATAAAGAGACCAGTTTTCACCCTAGGAGTAAATCCTGCCCTCAGGTTTACAATACCTCGTTCAGGTAAAAGGAACACAACTAGAATAGCACCTGGTGTATGTAGCACTTAAAAAATGTTAGCTCTCTTCCTTTTATTACTTGTATTCTAATTTAAGTTCTGAAAATCGATTCTAAAAATTTGGACACAGATAATTATATCAGAACAAAGCCGTTTAAAGGATGATACTCTGGCCGGACGCGGTGCTTACGCCTGTAATCCCAGCACTTTGGGAGGCTGAGGTGGGTGGATCACTTGAGGCCGGGGGTTCGAGACCAGTCTGGCCAACATGGTGAAACCCTGTCTCTACTAAAAATACAAAAATTAACCAGGCATGGTGGCAGGCACCTGTAATCTCAACTACTCAGGAGGCTGAGGCCGGAGAATCCCTTGAACCCAGGCAGCAGAAGTTGTAGGGAGCCGAAATCACGCCACTGCACTCCAGCCTGGGTGACAGAGCAAGACTCTGTCTCAGAAAAAAAGGTGATGCTCTATGCCTGCAAGGTAAAATGTGGCAGGCAGATGGTTATTTTGCCTTCTAAACAAGAGATGTTCAATATAGACACAAATAAACCTGTCTTTAAATAATAAACAATATTAATACATATTTTCTCTCCCAACCGCACTACAGTAGCCAGAAGGCTAAGCAGTTATCACAGCCCCTGCTCATCAGAGGTGACCTAGAAGGTTGAGGAATCTGAAGTCCCAGATGAGCTGTACTGGGGGAGAGGGCGGTGCACGGGGTGGAACCTAGCGTGAGTACCCAGCCTCTCTTCTACCTTCGTCAGCATCAACTGGCAACAGCTCCTTTCACTTCACTTAGTCTACTTTGGCCTAGAAAACACAGGCTTTGCTTAGTGCAGCTCTGAAGTCAGCTGAGGTTAATGTTCAAACCCCACAGAAGGTGTGCTTCTGAAGAAAGGAAGTGAAGTTTTGTAACGGAAAGGATTTTTTGTTTCAAAATATGTGTGGGGAAATAGTAAGAGAATTCATCTGGATAATTACGTTAACAATACAAAGGTAGAAGCTGCATGTTGTCCACATTTCACATTCCCAGGAGGGAGAAAAGAGATTCAGAGATTTGGGGGTGCGATAAAGTAGCCGTGGCTTTTGCAGCCTCATGCCAAACACATCTGAGCAAGGGACACAGAAAAGTGGACATGTTACCGCTGGCCTGTGCCATTGTCCCCAAACACACATGAGACAATGTCAGCACTTACTTCTAGCTCTAAATTGAAAAAACACTTCCTCTCTTTCTGCCAGCACCATTTTCCCTCCCACTCACCCCTGGAGTCTGACACAGTTTCCATTCCAAGGAGACCGGGTAATGATTCCAAGGAGAAAGGGTAACATACTCCAGCAAAAGAGCTGGCGGACAGCGTGAGACGGGTGCAGGGATCAGTTTAGGCTGAAATAAATTAGGAAACATTTTTAACTTGCCCTTTGAAGTTTTTATTGCCTTATCATCAAACGACTTCTCTTCTTGGGCTGTATATTGATTTTTCTGACTATGAAAAAGTGTTTCATCTCTTCTATGATAAAGAGTCTCAGTCAACAGCACCTTCTTTTTTCTAAACCATATGATTTCACTGTTGCACAATTATCCTACACTCCTCATCTGACAGGAACCTCATACAGCATTAGTCTTCTTCTAATATTATTTTCCCTAACATCCTCATTCCAAACGTTTCCATTTCAAACATGTAGCTGCAGGGCATTATATCATTATTTGCCTTTGCAGTCATCAAAGTATATTTTATGAGAGCTTCCTGTCATTTGTCCTGATCTATGCTACTATTTGTCAAAGCATCACCTCTGAAAGTGTCTGCTTCCCTAAGATGCCAGAAAAAAAAAAAATTCTTCTCAACTAAAAGTTAAGCCATTATAAATCCCACAGGGATTTTTAAATGGGCACACTTGGGATTTTATTTTATTCTAAGTAGAATGTTCTTTCTAATACTCAAAGTGAATGCCCTTGTAGAAAAGTATTTTGTCATATTTCCTCTTTAGCCCCTGGCATGTTAGAAAATAGTCACAAAGAGTTACTCTCCTATGTATTGAACAATGTGTGATTCCAAGGCCAAACCTGTATTTGGTTCAGACCTCAGTAGAAATGTGGGCTAACGCCTTTCATGGACGGGGAAAGGGTATTAGACCCAGGCCAGGTACCCTGGAGTTTAGTCTTACAACTGCTATGGCTGGTTGGTGTCCTGCCACCAAATACGTCTTAGTTTCCCTTTGTCTCAGGTAGTTCATTTGTAAAGATTCACTCACAACTGCAGTTCTGCAGTTTTTCAGTGTAATTCCTACCCATCTTTCTTTCTTTCCTTTTTATTTTTTTGAGACAGAGTCTCACTTTGTTGCCCAGGCTGGAGTGCAGTGGCGTGATTATGCCGCATTGTAAAACAGTCTCGTTGCCTGGGGTAATTACCAAAGGTCTATGGCATCCTCAATTTCCGGGGCTCAAGTGATCTTCCCATCTCTCAGCCTCCTGAGTAGCTGGGACTACAAGCATGGGCTATCATGCCTGGCTAATTTTTGTAGAGACTGGGTTTCGCTATATTGCTTAGGCTGGTCTTGAACTACTGGGCACAAGTGATTTGCCCACCTCAGTCTCCCGAGGTGCTTTGATTACAGGTGTAAGCCACCACGCTCAGTCTCCACTGACCTTTCTTTTGCCATTCTCTGTGCTCATTACCTGGCTTCTTAACCTCATTGTCAGACATTTAATTAATATCAGTATTCCTGAAGCTCAGCTCTATTGATATTATTCTTTGTCCAAAACTCTTCTGTGATTGGCCATTGCTTCCTTGATGTTTAGGACCCTCTAAAACAGATCTGCAACCTACCATTCCAGAAGAGTTACCAACAATTCCCTACATGTCCTTTATACTCCAGTCCATTGGAACTTTGGTTTTGCCATTTCTTGAATATACCTCATGCCCTCTTTGTATTTTCATGCACATCATATATGTCACACTATCTATATTTGCACAGATGCCTATATTTGTCTTATTTCCCCTGCTACAGATGGTAACCTTCCTAAGGATAACTACTACCATTTATCGACTAAATACTTTTTGCCATGGACTGTGTAAGATACGTTACATCGATCATCTCTAGATCTTATAATAATATAAGGTGGATATTATTAACTTTATTTTTCAGATGGAAAGGCAGACTCAAGAAGTTAAATGATGTCCTTAAGGTCACACAGCTAGCATGTCACAGCTCATGTCTTGGTTGTCTCACCTACATCATCTAGAAAAACAGTAAATCGGATAAACAATAATGCTGACACTTGCCTGGCACATAGATGCTAGGCAAACACAAGTATGCATGAATGATGGTGATTCTATCCCTTAAATACGGCCAGCTCACTTTAGATAACTGCCACCAGGTGGCAGTAATTTGCCACGGCTGTACAGTCTGGTCTTAACTCAAGATTCATAAAACGGGAGAGGGGGAGAAGACTACAGAGGTTATCCGACAGACTCTCTTTATTTCATGATAAAAATTGAGGATCTGGAAGTTTACTTTATTTATTGAAGATCTTTTAGTCAGTAAAAGAACACAACTTAAACTCAGATGTAAAACTCCCGAAGAAGTTACTATTTTTTTCATTAGATCAGGCTCATTTTTTACTTCAAAACTTGTAATTTATAATGTTCCCATATATTTTCAATATTAAAAATATTTGTTAAAGTAGTAAATGCAATACAAATGTAACAAAAGTATTTTATAATAAAATTTTAATCATTTCTTAGTCAAGTAATATAGTTTTCATGTTTAAAAAATGTTAAAATAGGCTGGGCGCAGTGGCTCATGCCTGTAACTAATCCCAGCACTTTGGGAGGCTGAGATGGGCAGACCATGAGGTCACTAGTTCAAGACCAGCCTGGCCAACATGATGAAACCCTGTCTCTACTAAAAATACAAAAAAATTAGCTGGACATAGTGGCGCACGCCTGTAATCCCAGCTACTCAGGAGGCTGAGGCAGGAGAATTGCTTGAATCCAGGAGGCAGAGGTTGCAGAGAGCCGAGATCACACCATTGCACTCCAGCTCTGGGCGACAGAGCAAGACTCCGTATCAGAAAAAAAAAAGAAAAAAGTTAAAATATAGATCATGCAAAAAGGAAAAAATTACCTGCAATTCCAACAGCTAAAGATATCATCATTTTGATATATATTCTCCTAGAAGTTTCTTTACTCATAGGTAAAGCCATTTTGAAAACATATGATCAAACCTAGATATAATTTGGTAATTTTTTATCTTTTTTTTTTTTTTTTTTAGACGGAGTCTCACTCTGTTGCCCAGGCTGGAGTGCAGTGGTGCGATCTCGGCTTGCTGCAAGCTCCGCCTCCCAGGTTCACGCCATTCTCCTGCCTCAGTTTCCTGAGTAGCTGGGACTACAGGTGCCCACCACCACACCTGCCTAATTTTTTGTATTTTTAGTAGAGACGGGGTTACACCATGTTAGCCAGGATGGTCTCAGTCTCCTGACCTCGTGATCTGCCTGCCTTGGCCTCCCAAAGTGCTGGGATTACAGGCTTGAGACACCGCGGCTGGCCAGTAGTTTAATCATAACTCTTCTCTCTACTTTTGCTCTCGTAGTTATTAGACTTTTTCTTTATGAGATATCCTCTTTATGAGATATCCTGGATCTTTTAGAATCTTCCCAACTTAAATGTGTTTAGTTGCCATGAAAGACTTTTTAATATTTTTTAAATCATATGCTTCTTGAGATAATTCTTCCAGTGAAAATTTGTTTGTTATAATTTCTTTTCCATTTTTTCATTCCCTTTTCAGTAAGAAAAGGAGCAACATCAAAACATTGCTTACATACCCATCTCCAATGGAGAACCATCTTTTCACAAAAGGCATTTTATCTTCCCTTTTAGAAGTTACTCCTCCCCACTTCACCTCTCTTCTTAGGATGATAATACTAGATGGTATTGTGTCTGGAATTGGTGGATTCTTGGTCTCACTGACTTCAAGATTGAAGCCGCGGACCCTCACGGTGAGTGTTACAGCTCTTAAGGTGGCACGTCTGGAGTTGTTCATTCCTTCTGATGTTCGGATGTGTTCTGAGTTTCTTCCTTCCTGTGGGTTTGTGGTCTCGCTGGCTCAGGAGTGAAGCTGCAGACCTTCGCAGTGAGTGTTACAGCTCTCAAGGCGGCGTGTCTGGAGTTGTTCGTTCCTCCCGGTGGGCTCGTGGTCTCGCGGGCTTCACGAGTGAAGCTGCAGACCTTCAGGGTGAGTGTTAGAGCTCATAAAAGCAGCATGGACCCAAAGAGTGAGCAGTAGCAAGATTTATTGCAAAGAGTGAAAGAACAAAGCTTCCACAGTGTGGAAGGGGACCCGAGCCGGTTGCCACTGCTGGCTCGGGCAGCCTGCTTTTATTCTCTTATCTGGCCCCACTCATGTCCTGCTGATTGGTAGAGCCGAGTGGTCTGTTTTGACAGGGCGCTGATTGGTGCGTTTACAATCCCTGAGCTAGACATAAAGGTTCTCCACCTCCCCATCAGATCAGTTAGATACAGAGTATCCACACAAAGCTTCTCCAAGGCCCCACCAGAGCAGCTAGATACAGAGTGTCAATTGGTGCATTCACAGACCTCGAGCTAGACACAGGGTGCTGACTGGTGTGTTTACAAACCTTGAGCTAGATACAGAGTGCCGATTGGTGTATTTACAACCCTTGAGCTAGACATAAAGGTTTTCCAAGGCCCCACCAGAGTAGCTAGATACAGAGTGTAGATTGGTGCATTCACAAACCCTGAGCTAGACACAGGGTGCTGATTGGAGTATTTACAATCCCTGAGCTAGACATAAAGGTTCTCCACATCTCCACCAGACTCAGGAGCCCAGCTGGCTTCACCCAGTGGATCCTGCACCAGGGCTGCAGGTGGAGCTGCCTGCCAGTCCCGGGCCGTGCGCTCGCACTCCTCAGCCCTTGGGTGGTCGATGGGACTGGGTGCTGTGGAGCAGGGGGTGGCGCTTGTCGGGGAGGCTCCGGCCGCACAGGAGCCCATGCAGGGGGTGGGAGGCTCAGGCATGGCAGGCAGCAGGCCCTGAGCCCTGCCCCACGGGAAGGCAGCTAAGGCCCGGTGAGAAATTGAGCGCAGCACCGGTGGGCTGGTACTGCTGGGGGACCCAGTACACCCTCTGCAGCCACTGGCCCGGGTGCTAAGCCCCTCATTGCCCGGGGCCGGCGGGGCCAGCAGGGCCGGCCGGCTGCTCCGAGTTCAGGGCCCACCAAGCCCACGTCCACCCGGAACTCCAGCTGGCCCATAAGCGCTGCACGCAGCCCCAGTTCCCACTCGTGCCTCTCCCTCCACACCTCCCTGCAAGCTGAGGGAGTGGGCTCCCGCCTTGGACAGCCCAGAAAGGGGCTTCCACAGTGCAGCGGTGGGCTGAAGGGCTCCTCAAGTGCCGCCGAAGTGGGAGCCCAGGCAGAGGAGGCGCCGAGAGCAAGTGAGGGCTGTGAGGACTGCCTGCACGCTGTCACCTCTCACTATTTCTCAGCTAAAAGGACCAGGTCAGCCTGGCGTGGTGGCTCACACCTGTAATCCTAGCACTCTGGGAGGCCAAGGTGGGTGGATCACCTGAAAGACAGCAGTTCAAGACCAGCCTGGCCATCATGGTGAAGAACCGCCTCTATTAAAAATGCAAACAATTAGTTGGGCGTGGTGACGGGCACCTGTAATCCCAGCTACTCGGGAGGCTGAGGCAGGGGAATCGCTTGAACCAGGGAGGTGGAGGCTGCAGTGAGCTGAGATCATGCCATGACACTCCAGCCTGGGCAACAAGAGCATGGTACACAGCTGGAAACATTCTGGGTATGAAGAAATTAAACCGTCTCTTCTACTCTACATTCTCTACCTCTACCACTTGGAAGAGGCTGAAGATACTGCAACTATGGACCTGAAGGCATAATGGCCTGCATTTTAAGTCACTGCTGTGGTCTCAAAGTGTCCCCCAAAATTCATGTTGGGAACTTAGCCTCCAATGCAACAGTACTGGGAGGCAGCGCCTAACGGGAAGTGTTTAAGTCCTAAGGACTGAGCCCTCATGAATGCATTATAGTGCCCTTATAAAATGGGCTTGTGAGAGTGGCTCTTTTCTAGTCTTCTGCCATGTGAGGACACGACATTCCTCCTGTCTGGAGGACACAGCAATGAGGCACCATCTTGGACTTCCCAGCCTCCAAAACAGAGAATAAATTTCCATTCTCTGTAAATTACCATCTCAGGTATAGCAGCACAAAACAAAGATAGTGATCATCATAGCTGAAATGTTATGCAGGTTACTAAACCTCTCTGAGCCTATTTCTGCACTCTGTACAATGGATTTTACCTACTCTCTCACAGTATGAGTAAAAAACCAGGTGTTTATAAAGTGCCTGTTACAGCAGACTTTCTGTAAGAGGTAACTGACATGAACAGTGTAAACTAAGACCATATTTCTTGGTAGCCATGTAATACTGTTTGTTCTCACTCAACTGTTACTTGGTATTGATCACAGTTCTGTTGCATAAAACAGAATCCATTCTGGTTAGTTTAGCAGAAAAATATTTAAAACTTATTGACAACAGAAATAATTTATAGCCCAACCCAGTATGCAAAAATGCTGGCTATGTCCCACTGAGTTGATTTCATGGCTCACTAATGAATTGTGAGCCACAGACGGACAATTACATTGCAGGGTATTAAACGGCCTGGAGAATCACCAGGAAAGAACACTCTTGCCTGTGCTTCCACAAACTGGGTAGCCAAACGGGCTGATTGATTGATAGTTCCAGAAGCACGCCATGTGTATAACCCACATCCTCAAAACGATGCCTGGTATCTCATAGAATCTGGTGGACAAAACCTAAGTGACACCCAAAACCCTGATACAAGGAATCTGAGAAACATAGTAAAGAAAGGAAAGCACACTAGCAAAACTTCCAAAAGATGTTAATCAAGCTAAGCCACAGAATCAGTCCCGTATCTGCAATGAAATGCTGCTCATGTATGTGAGATAGAAAAACCTGGTGGCCGAAATATGTATTATTTCATTTATCTTATCTCTATAAATGGCATATTTTTTTGATTACAGCCTATTGCTACTTCACTGAGGGAAAACTCATAACTACAACTAGTACGATTTGCCTGATGAGATGAAATTCAAGGGAACAAGCCTGAAGTAACAAATCCCCAAGTTACATGTCTTTCACAAACATACCTCTACCCAGTCAACAGAGGATTTATCAAAAGAAAGATTAATAGTGGAAAAATAAACTGAGGATTCTTTTCTCATCCTCATCACAAAGAATCTTAAGATTAAAAAGAAGTTTTTAGACTAGTGAAGAGAAGGGAACAAGGAATACCTTTAATCTGTCCTTTTATTTTAGTTCAGTTTATGCAAGATTTTGTACCTTGTGAAAGAATTTAAGTTTACTGAATAAAAAATATTGCTTAAGATTTAAAGCAATTAGGGACAGAGGTGGAGCCAAGATGGCCGAATAGGAACAGCTCCGGTCTCCGGCTCCCAGCCTGAGCGACACAGAAGACGGGTGATTTCTGCATTTCTGCTTGAGGTACCGGCTTCATCTCACTAGGGAGTGCCAAACAGTGCAGGACAGTCGGTGAAGCGCACTGTGTGCGAGCCGAAGCAGGGCGAGGCATTGCCTCAATCGGGAAGTGCAAGGGGTCAAGGAGTTCCCTTTCCTAGTCAAAGAAAGGGGTAACAGACGGCACCTGGAAAATCGGGTCAGTCCCACCCTAATACTGCGGTTTTCCAACGGGCCTGGAAAACGGCACACTAGGAGATGTGCAGGACAGTCGGTGAAGCACACTGTGTGCGAGCCGAAGCAGGGCGAGGCATTGCCTCACTCGGGAAGTGCAAGGGGTCAAGGAGTTCCCTTTCCTAGTCAAAGAAAGGGGTAACAGACGGCACCTGGAATATCGGGTCAGTCCCACCCTAATACTGCGCTTTTCCAACAGGCCTGCAAAACGGCACACTAGGAGATTGTGTCCTGCACCTGGCTCGGAGGGTCCTATGCCCACGGAGTCTCGCTGATTGCTAGCACAGCAGTCTGAGATCAAGCTGCAAGGTGGCAGCGAGGCTGGGGGAGGGGCACCCGCCATTGCCCAGGCTTGCTTAGGTAAACAAAGCAGCCAGGAAGCTCGAACTGGGTGGAGCCCACCACAGCTCAAGGGGGCCTGCCTGCCTCTGTAGGCTCCACCTCTGGGGGCAGGGCACAGAAAAAAAGTCAGCAGAAACCTCCTCAGAATTAAATGTCCCTGTCTGACT
>NW_026652289.1:92544405-92577171 GCF_009828535.3 Hylobates moloch | reverse complement strand
GGGGGGAGGGACAGCATTAGGACCTAATGGTAAATGACGAGTTAATGTGTGCAGGAAATCAACATGGCACATGGATACATATGTAACTAACCTGCACATTGTGCACATGTACCCTAAAACCTAAAGTATAATTAAAAAAAAAAAAAGATTTAAAGCAATTAAAGCAAAATAAGTTGCTGAAGGGGGATCATTTGAGTTAAATACAGGCTTTTTTTTTATGAATCTGTAATTGATATACATTTGATTTTAATAAGACACTGTTTATATCAGGTCACCACAAAGCAGATTTACATACAACCATCAATTGCAGAAAAACAAAGTTTCTTTTTGATCCAAACACCAAGAAAAACTTTGTGTTTTTTTTTTATGATCTTTTCCTTGATCATAAAAAAAATAAAAAATGCCGTACTTTTAGAAGGTAAAGCTAGTAAGTTTACAGAAGTGCGAAACACCATTAACACTTTAAGCAGAAACTTTTTTTTTTTTTTTTTTTTAGAAAAAGGTATGACTTCTCGTTTTCTGTTCTTGGCATAAATTTTAATTCTTTCCAGTGGAACCAAAACCTCCTGAACCCCTTTCGGTGTCATCCAAGGCCTGAAAGATAGACAGGTAGTAAGCTTCACGGTTTTTTTAAGAGCCTCTTTCAATTTTCCTCTCCAGCTCCTAAGAAAAATACAGCCAGAATTCTACTCTTGCTATATCATCTTTTCAGAAGGGAGATTACAGAAAGAAAATTAAATTCTAAAAAGCTCCATAAATTAGAATATTGTATAACTTTAAAAAATTCTAATAAAATATTAGAAGTTCACAGTATGTTTAAATAACTTATTATCCAAAGTAATGCTACATAATAGCTACATGAAAAACATTTAAATTCTAAAACTAGTATTTTAAATTTGCTTAAAATAAGTTTAATCATATATACTATTTAGTTACAAACAACATATTAAATTCTCAAGATTATACATATTTCTTCACTTAAGATGTTATATTACTTATTTTCTATCATGCTTTATAATACTTACTTGAACTTCTTCTATTTCTGGATAAAAAATCCGTTCGCAAATGAGCTGTGCAATTCGATCACCTTTTTTGACTTCAAAGAAAGAACAGTTTATTACTGATGTTACTGACACATTCGCCACATCCTGTCTTATTCAATGAGAATTAAAGGAGTCAATATTAATTTACACATACATAACTGAAAATTCACTAAAATTATGTGAATGTATATATTTAACATACCTTCAAACTTTTCTTTGCCAAAATTAAACAGTACAACACCAACATTTCCTCTATAATCTTCATCTATGACACCAGCTAGAGAAAAGAAAAATAATATTATCTCCATTTTTGCTATCGGAATACTAGAGGTGTAAGATTATCTCAAAATCATTGTCATGTAGCTCTGAGATTTGTATTCTTACAATTGAATAAGTGAATCTTGCCCTGGTACTATGTGAAGCCTCAAAACCAAGAAATGACGTTACTAAAATACAAATAAAAATTTAGAAAACAGGTCCTAATTTTCCAACCTGTCACTCTTTATCAAACGGCGACCATTTCCTATTTTAAGCTGGCAGTAGCAATGACCATCTCCAACCTACTGTCTACCCATGGCACCCTTGCCAAAAAGACTAGGAGAAAATTACGATTTGGGTTTTAAAGGTTTTTCCTGGTATCAGCTTCCCGCTAATACCCAGATTGAAATACGATTGAGTCATAAATAAAAATGTCAAAAAGCCTAAAGCTCTGCAGTGGAGTAAATCAGCGCTGACATTGTTAAGCAGCAGTCTTGCAAATAGTAGAACATTCCATTTTTACACTAAAAATGAAGCTGAATTTTTCAGTTCATAATCTTCCTCTCCTTTTAATCTGAACCACCATCCTTTCTTAGAGTATGATTTCTCAGAAGACAGTAGCACATAGGCTTCATGAGTACAACTTTATATGTGTAATTAATACTTGTTTGAGATTATGAACACAGGGGGAGAAGATCTTTGCAGGGGAGACTTGAGCCAGGTCCCTGCCATAGCCCAGAGTTATACTTACCAGACTTGCTAGCATTATCTTTGAGCCAGTAATTTAAAATATTTACATAAACACAAGCACAGATAATACAGGTGCACTGGGCCTTTTCATTTTTTTATATTGATAAATAATTCACAAAGCATACAATTTATCCATTTAAAGTGTCACAATTCCACAGTTCAGTGTGTCAGAGTTGGCCAACTATCGTCACAGTCAATTATAGCCATTTACATTACCCTCCCTCCAAAAATCCCCTACCA
Source organism: Hylobates moloch (assembly GCF_009828535.3). NCBI lineage: Eukaryota > Metazoa > Chordata > Mammalia > Primates > Hylobatidae > Hylobates > Hylobates moloch. The sequence goes on along the minus strand of NW_026652289.1, from coordinate 92,574,880 downwards.
TATTAGCAGTCACTCCCCTTCCTCCTCCCACCCCCAATTTCCTGCTATACATGTTAATTCTTTCTCCTCAGTTTGTGAAAGGCTGGATGAGACTCACGTGAATCTAACTGAATACAGCTCCATGTCACATCTTACTTGGTATTAATATTCTACCCCAAACAAAAGCCCTGATGAAGGAAAAAATATGGAAATAAAAATAATCCTGTGTTCAGCTCAACGAGCAGTAATGCTATTTGCCCATACTCCTCATTATTTGAAAGCTGAGAAAACAGACAAAAAACCCCCAAAGCATACCCACCCCCCATTTTTTTAAGAACAAGGGTAATTCCTAAACATATCCTTTCAATTTTCTCATATAAGGGAGGGAAAAAAGCAAACGCTTAGGTCCACCACAGGGAAAAATATTCAGCAAAAACAACATTTTAGATTTTCCGAATGGATTATAACATACGTTTAAATGAACCCCTGTGCTTTATGAATGAATTACCAGGGACAAGTGAATCTGAATTTAAGCACTTCTTAAAAGGTTCCTCATGCAACACTTTTACGAGAAGAGTGAGTATAAAACTGGGCAGAAAAGCAGCAAAGGCAGTTCATCTCCTGTCAGGCCTGAAGGAAACAAACAATTATTGAACTTGACCAATTCCAATACCAAACCCTGCTTTATTTCTCCACTGTCAGTTGACCATTAATTTAGACATTAATATTTATGAAAAAATTTGATGTAAAGATGAAACCAGCTGTTTTCCACATTATCTATATGGAAAAAATTTTGACTGCAGGGACAATTTAAACCAGATTTAATGAAGAAATCCCTCAACATAGCATGTTGTTCCATGCTACAAAAAATGGCCACAGTAGGCTAGAGAACTTCCATGCTGGGAGATTTTGAGGTACAAGCTAATAATTCATCTATCTTGAATGAGTTAGAGAAAGACATGGACTGACTTCTGAACTATTGTTTCTACTTTATTCAAAAATTTTTAAATAACCAAAACAATACAAATACATATAAAGTGAAAGCTTATAATATTCTCTTACCCTCCCTGAGATAGCTAATGTTACAGAAATACATCTTACATATTACTTTATTTTTTTCTATTTATCCTTTGAGATTAATACATGTAAATGTTAGCCATTCTTTTTAGATACAAGATATGGAAATATGGGATATCTCTCTCTTTCTCTTTCTTTTTTTGGCAGGGTCTCACTCTTACAGCTCAGGCAGGAGTATAGTGGTATGATCACAACTCACTATAGCCTCAACCTCAAGTGATTCTCCCACCTCAGCCTCCAGGTGCACAGGCACCACCACACCTGGCTAATTTTTGTATTTCTTGTAGAGAGAAAGTATCCCTATGTTGCTCAAATGAACCTCAAACTCCTGGGCTCAAGCAATCTGCCTGTCTCAGCCTCCCAAAGTGCTGGGATTACAGGCATGAGCCACAACGCCCAACCTGTACCATTGTTTCTATGTAACTATTCTCTTGCATAGTATCAGACACGGGCTGCTTTTACATTTTGCTATAATAAATGAAGCAGCCCTTTAAATATATCCTTGTACATGCTTTTTATTTTCATCAAATAGGTTGCAAAAAAGGTGTAGCCATTCAAACTTCCATCAGCAATATTTGAGAACGACCATTTCCAAAATCCTTGCCAACATTTGATGGCAACAATCTCTTACATTCTGGCCAATATGATGAGTACAAAATGGCTATCTCATTGCCTTACTTTTCATTCCCTGATGACTAGCGAGGCTGGATTTTTTTCCTCCCATTTGTTGGATATTTGCATGTCCTTGTCTATATTTTGTCTATTTTTTTCTCATTTGTTCTTTTTCAGATAAGTTGCAAATGTTTAGTTGTTGGCTTTATAGTATCTTCTAACATACAAAAACACTCCCTTTTTGAAAGGCCTCTGCTACGTATCTGTAAAGTAGTCCTATCAGAACTACTCAAACGATTGGGTGTCTTGAATTCTGCAGAGATAGGTGATCTTTATGCTTGGGCCACGAAAATGTGAAAAACCTTTAAGTGATTAAAAGAAATTAAGAAGTTTGAAGTAAATTCAAATGTATGGCAGAAAAAAAAGGCCCTCAATAGTTTTTTTTTTAGCATGAATGCTGACCGTATAAAAATTTCAGTAGTTCCAAATTCATTTACCACCCAATTGCCATTCGACCTTCAAGAAAAGCCTTCTCTGCCTACAGGATATAAGTATCAGGGATATTTCTCCTCAGAGAAAGCAGAAAGTATCTTGAAGTTATCACTGGAAAAATCATGCATTGGAACTGGCAGAGTGATTAACTGACTTCAGGCAAAAGTTTTACTGTGTCAAGAGTTTGGCATGTCATTTGCTGGAAACCTTTTTTAGTGAAAAACTATCCACACCTACCAGATGTGAATTCTGAACAGAATCCTGAATGCTCAACTTTTCCCTTTGACCCTTATTTACAGCCTGGGATTTCTAACAACATCTCTCTTCAGAAATAAAAACTGTTGCCAACCATGATAAACCTGTGCCTAAGGGAGATTGTTAAGATTCTCTGCATCCAAGAACACACCACAATGTGATTTTATGAATAACACCATATCAACCACCAGGCAAACTAACTTTCCATTCTTTAACATGAATTTTTTTCCAGAAAGTTGTTTTAAACAGAGCAAAAATTAGTAACAAAGTCGAATAAAACAAAAAGTTTCCACATAAAAACAATCTGTGAAGTCCCTAAGGACAGAAATTATATCTCACAGAATCTAGCATGTGCCAAGTACTATATTAGGTATTTCCTACACATTATCATTTAATCCTCCTACCTCTAGAGGCAGGCACACTAATTTCCATTGTAAAATGAAGAAACAGGCTCAGAAAGGTTAAGTAATAACTAGTTAGCGACAGAGCTGGGACCTACATCCAGTTGTTATTCTAAACTCCCATTCCTTGCACAATCATTTGAAACTTCATTGAAAATATATACAGTCATTTATATCCTTAAGTTACAGTCCCAAATGACCACAGTTGACCTTGTAAAAGCATTTTTGAACATCGGGCCTAACTTACAGAGCCTAAGGAATCCTCAACCCAAGAGTGGGCTGTCAATGTCCATCCCGCTATGTAAAACTCAGCTCCCCTTTAGTCCCTAAAGGGTGTACTTTTGGGGTCCTGTCTTGTCCCACAGCACCACCTAGTGACACTATGGAGAGACACCACACCCACCAAATGTTAGACTAAGGCGGAGGTCTAGGATAGCCAGGTTTCATTAAGTGCTTAGTTAGCCCTTGCAGTGGCACATAAAAGTGAGCTAATTCTGGACGGGGTTTAGTTGGTGAGGGGGATGCAGCAGGGTCATCTCCACAATTAATTGCAGTGGAAAGAACAAGGGGGTTGGAATCACACAGAGACTCCACTTTTTACCACATATCCATGTGGGCTCATTTCTAAGCCAGTTTTCCTGATCTGTTAAAAAGCCTCCATAAAGTAGCTCTGTAAAAACGGGTGGAGGAGGAGATCTAGCAGACCTACTTATGTGGGGCCAAGATATCTTGTTAAGTGAAAGACTCACTACTGATAGGATAAAGGGTCAGTATGTAGGGACCACATAAGTGGGGTCTGAATCCCAGTTGGAGCGGACCTGAAACAAGGCAACCACATCAGGAAAGTAGAAATTTCCTTACAATAAGAGGAGTAGCTCTGTACCAAGAATAGTTAGCAGAAGACACTGAGGGTTCTTCATGAAAGGTACCACATGAGGTAGGGTTAACTTTGAGAAACATGAGAAAGGCTTTCTTATAAGGGAAACAGGTAACACAGAGGACTGTCTTGACAAATTTAGAGAAAAGTGTTTTCTCTCCTGACTTCAGGGGAAGATTTTCTTCTTGTATTTTGCTAAAGACAGATAGCTCTCTTATGAAGAAAATTCTTATAAGATAGACTTGTGTTTTCTAGAACTTTTGTTGCTTAAATAATTACTTATTACATTATTAAATTTGTCATTATTATTAGGTAATAATTATTTTAAAAATTAAGTTAGTAGTTAAGCAAAATATAATTGCTTAAAATAACCACAAAGCTTTTCCTATTATAACAAGCTTTCCTCTAATCATTTTCTTTTCTTAAAAATAAAATCTGTCATTTGAATATTACCTTTTAAACAAAGACAAAGTAAATACTTGCAAACATTTACAGAACAAAAAAGGAAATATATTACCTCCTACATCAATAAAGTGTTTTGCAGCCAAGCCTGACCGTGGAGCTAAAAAACAAAAAAGGAGACATTGGTTATTTTAAGGGGGAAGGGCTATATCAGAGATAACTGATGCAATTTAAGCATGTCATTCTCTTCACCTATAATATCTATATCTTCATCTTAACTTTAGCACATGGTTTTGAATTAAAGAATATATATTCATCATACTGCATTACCAAAGTTGGAAAGACTAGTTTAGAAAAATTCCACAAGGTTTTAATTCAAAACTAACTTAAACCACTCCCATGTGACTTCAGTCAGAATTTGTGGTGCTGCAGACAGGGAAGGACTGCTAGAATGAGGTGAAAGGTGAGCAAGCGGGAACAACTGTAGGCTGCTCTTTCAGGAAGTTAAGCCTCAAAGGGGAAGAAAGAGAAGTATGGCCAGCAGGAACACACTACTGAGGAAGAAGACTTTGGTTTTAAGATGGGACACCACAACATGTACAATGTAGATGGGAAGGGAAAGGAAGAGGAAGAGAGAGGGAAACAAACCTAACCAAATAGTAGCAGAGCACAGCCTACAATTTGGGACCCCACTATTCATGATTCAGATGCCAAAAGACACGCCTGTAGGAAACACATGAACCAGAGTAAGATAAATGGGCTAATATCAGTTAAGTAAAAATGCCAAAAACTAAGTCTCAATGATTCAATGCTAGTATACTTTTTAATCCTAAAAAACGAAAAAAATAAAAAGCTAAGGTTACACCTTATTATTGCAGACTCAAGCATCAGGCCTATAATTAATTATCCTAACTTCCAGTATTTTATTTTAGAATAATTTAAATCAGGCACTTTGTCAATAATGCTGCCTCTTTCTGTACTAACCTTTATTTCACTCCATCTCCTGCCCCTTCCCCTGAAAAAATTCTAAAAAATGCAGTCAATGATGCTCAAGAGATGAGATGAGAGCCCATCTTGTTATCTTTTAAGGGCTGAAGTACTGGCAGTTTCCCCACTCATGGCTAATAAGATAGTGCCAGTCTAGCTCCTTTCCCTGGAGGAGGGCGTCACGGCTCCATTGCCTCCTTTATGTTTACTCTGAAGTTAGTCAAAACGAACTTACGCTCTTGCAAAGAACTGTCTGGTAACAACTGATCCGCTCCAGAAAAATCAAACCTGTTGACGTGTACTCCATTTTGTCCTAGCTCCTCCCAGTGCCTCTACAACACTGAAGAGTATCCCTTACCCTAACCCCATGGCCAAACAAGAAAAGGTTAAGTAGGCTTACACATTCTGGGACCAACAGGTCAGAAGTTTTACTCTCATAATATAAAATGCCATGTTCTGAGAACAGCCTTCCAGGCCAATGTGAGCCTAAAAGCTCCAGTGAGGAAGGAGAAAAATAAAAGGGTCAAAAACAGGCAAAGCAGAGATGTAAATAAAGCCTTTCAAAGAGTGCATTTGCTATCACAAATGGTGCTTCTTTTAGGACACAGCCCAAGCAATATTGCCTGCTTATTACCCCAAATGAAACAAGAAGAATGTATCACAAAGGAGAACTTGACAAATAGTTCCCTGTTTCTTAAATGACTTACCCACTCTTCCATAACACCCAGAAGGGAGCGCTATCTGAATGTCCGTTTTCACAACAGCTTTCTCCATAGGTGGTATTGTGTAATCATAGGCACTAAGAAAATATTGAAAGAAAATAACTGCAAATCTATTTATAAAATTGTTTTTATATTTTCTTTGTGACCAAGCATACAAAATTGCTTTCAGTGTATTTAATGAATTAATGCCACTTTAGTTTCTAAAATCAACCTTGCTATGATGAATTACCAATTCATCTTAAAAGTTTATGAAGAAGGTAGAGGTAGCTATTTTATTATAAAAAGGACAGCTTTAGATAAAATAAGTCTCCAGGAATATTTTTGGTGGTGTGAAGAGGTGTCAACATTGTAAATGTTTGCCCCTGAACAGAAGTTTATTGGGAAACTGAGGTACTTATTAGCGTGAAAGGGCAGAAAGGCAAACTTTCAAAAGGTGGATGCTTTACAACCATAGTTTGAAAAGGGAAAAAATGAAGAAAGAACAAAGATAAAAGGCCAACTACTACTAATACTAGCTATCATTGATTAAGCCTTTACTGTGTGCCAGGCATAGTTCTAATTGGTTTACATATATTAACCCATTTTATTCTCACAATCATCTGTGTGATTAGGGAAAATCTGCAGAAGGAAAGGAGAAAATGGGTGGACAAAATAAGAGACAAAGACCTTGATAAATTCAAGCTTAGGCTATGAATTTCCTGGCTGAGGGAGAGAGCTGATCACTGTGAACAGCCCCTGGAGACAGACCTTACTTAGGAACAGAATTCCTCTAAGGTCCACGTAGCAAATGCTGCTACTCTTGCTATTACTGTGGCCCTCTCCTGGGTAGAAATTTAAGAGATTTTACAATGAGCAGAACCGGAAGTTTACTCTGGAGACCTTAATTAAGTCTGGTAAAGCAGTACCATACTTCCTCTTTTTTCACTGAAATCCCTCTTTAAACAGTTAAGCCCTAATTTATTACAGATCCATTATTTCCATGTCAATTTCAGTATCAGAAAGTCACCTGTGTTTATTAGGAGTCTACTTAAGGTATCTTAAATCAAGGACTCCCCTAGGACTCAAAAAAGTGCTCCAAAATATACTTTGGAAAGGTCTAGTCAAACTATATAACTCTACTTTTATTCATTAAAATTAAGAGACCGTAGTTTTTCCAGCTACAATTGTCCACACCTACTTTCCTTTTCCTTTCTTTTCCGTTGCTATCATCATGCACTACTTTGTCTTCTCCTGTGCTTAGACCAATAGTTCTCATGTTTGAATTACCTCAGATACTTTAAACTAAATCGCAAGGCTTGGGATATAGTCTAAACTCTCCTTCCCTCTCAGCATTACTTTTCTCCTACCTTAATGGTTCTAAGAACTGGGCACAGTAGTCAGATGGAAAAAAAAAAAAAGCCCAAAATTCGGGATAAAAAATGCTACCATCTTCAAGCCTCTGGGGAAGTCAATTCAACTCTTCACAAACTCCCGCCTGTGTAAAAAGTAACACTTATCTAGTTAAGGATTGTTGTGGGGACTAAATACAACAGCATACGGACAATTTTTAGTACAGGTAAAACGTGCTGTAGAGATGCAAGTGTGGTAGATCACAGGCAGCTCTGCCTTTCGTATTCGGATGCCTTCTGAAATTCCGCCCTGGGGCCAGATGAATGTATAGAAAATAACTTTTTAAGGCAGATGCATCTTCGTGCATCCTTCTTAGGTATTTTCACGCTCACATCTAGGCTCTCACCTTGGTTTTCCTATTGAGCACAGCATCACCCTCAGGCCACTCGAAAGCCACCATGGGCCTTCCTATCTTCTATTTAGGAAGCAGGCACAATTAGGCACAATAAACGTTGCAAAGTAACGCCCTGCTAGACACTGTATAGCTATTTTACTTACTCTGCAGCCTTTGCCCAAATGTCTATTTAATTTATGCCAAAGATGAAAGCTAAAATTTTCAACATGAAAAAGGCAGAAATCCTATTTATAGGTAGCGTGTTCCTGTGATCTCTTCGGTGACAGTTTCTAGCTGTGGCGGCGGATGGCCGGCCCTTCCAAGCCTCCTCGCCGGGAGGTCCCCGCTCACCTGTACAGGTCGTAGCCCGCGGCGCGCGCGGAGCCCCGGGTGGGGGCCGTAGCGTGCTCGGAGAGCCGGGCAAAGCGGAGCTGCATGCCGCCCTCCTCCGCAGGCCGGGCCCGCTTACTGGGTGAAATGGCGGGTGTCTCTTCAGAGCAGGGCATGGCAGAGCCAGAAGGCGAGCGAGGAAACCGACCGGGGAATAGGAGAGCAAGCGATGAGTGGCGCCACAGGGAACCCGCCCAAACCGAAATTTCCCGCCAGCTCCGCCCCACCCACCGCCCCTCCGGGACGAGTCCACAGTTCTGGCTGAGAGGGGAGGCGGGATTCACATTTTGGGTTAGAAGCCCTTCTCGGAAAGCAGGTTTGGGATCGGAAACTACTGGGTCCCAGGCAACTTTCCACATTCAGCGCATGGGGCCGACGTTGAGGGGGAGCTTCTGGGGCGTCGCCCTCACACATTAGAAAGCCGCCCCCTCGCCAGGGGACCCCAATGGACGCCCGCGCGCGCGCGCGCGCAGAGGGGCCGCTCGCCGCCCTACTTCCCCCACCGCCTCAAGCCGCGAAGCTTCCCTCCGGACGGCCGGGGCCCCTCGCCCGCCCTCTCCTACCCGGCCCGGGCGCCGGGCATCCCCCCGCCTTAGGAAGCTCGCCCTTCCAGCCCGCGGCCCCGACTGTACTGGCTCCGCGGCAGCCTCGGCCCAGGCGGCCAGCGCTGGACAGCCGACGGGGAGTCCTGTGCTGCGCGGCGCGGCCGAGGGGCGGGCCTGGCCCGGAGAGTACCGCGGCCTCGGCCCTCTGCCGTGCGCCTCGCGCGTTTTGCATCGCTCGAAGCAGAGACGGAAGGAATTGGTAGAGCGCGGGGCGAGGGCAGAGGGGAGTCATTTCCCCCAGAGTTTGGGCTGGTTGGGTCCTCGGCACCTCCGGACGTGCGCCAGGCTTCCACCCTGAAGACGCGCGCGTCCCGGGAACATGACCTCGGAAGCAGTCGCAGCCGCAGCCGGACGAGGGGCGTGGAGAGGCGGTGCCCGGGCCCCAGGAAGACGGCGCCCTTGGCGTCTTGAGTCTTGCTGCCGCTTCCGGCTGCCTAGGCCTCTTGCTCTCGCTCTTCTTGTTTGCTCTCGCCCCAGTTTTTCCGAGAGTGTCCGCCAGGCCCGGGCCCTGCTCCTGGGCTGACTTACCTGGGGCGGCACCGCCCGCAGCCATGACTCCCGTGCTCTGAGCTCAGCGGCGCCCTAAGCGCCGGAACCGCGTCTCGGCGCCTGTGACAGTTACTGCGCCCGGGGCTGCTCCCCAAGCTGTGGGCAAGACACCGCGCCCGATTTCCTTTCAGCACCGAGTGTCAGACGTTGTAGTGTTTATTCGACCGGAGGCAGGGAGGCCGCTAGTATCCTATCACAGGTTTGGGATAACCCAACAGAAACGCAGCGGGAACCACTTGGCTAGGAGTCGAACAAGGATCGCGGGCTGTGGTGGTATAGTTTACAGTGGGGGATAAAGCAGTAACTTTCTGGATAGTTGTTAATAATGTTTTCTGAGCTGCAATTATCTCGTTCTTTCTCACAAAAATCTGCCAGCTGAATTGAGTGGTTTGAATTTTCAAAATTAAAAAAGCTGTGGGGCAGTTTTAGAGTATTACTGGGGAAGTTTTAAATTCGTTGCTATGCCTTTCCACACAGGCCCCACCTTTTCGGTCTCCTTAACTGGTTCCTCTTCGTTGTTGGAATTCCTTTGCATGAGGCTATGGAATACACACTACCTTCTCTGGACATTAACTATTAGCTACACCTTAAGGACTCCCACATTTATGCTTTTAGCAACACGATCCGAGTCCTGCAACTTTTCGACCTCATTTTGAGCCAACATTATTTTGCTCCCTGATTTTGCTGAAGTACTTTCTCCAGTTATTTGCTTAAAATGTTCACATGAGAGACATATTTGATTGCTTGCTTGTACTAAGATGTAATGATTGTAGTGACTTTATTTTCCTAGACCCAGATAAAAGTCTCGCTTCATTCATGAAACTTTTTACAATCAGTAGTGACCTCTGCCCCATCTTATCTCTTTTAACACTTACTATATTATTCATTAGTCGTTAGCCATATACTCATTGTGTAATCTTCTGATGTATATGCATTTTATCTCTCACATGAATTAGAGTCATAAACTTTTATGAATTCTTCAAAGCACCTACTTCAGTGTATTACACAAAAGTTACTTGTTTGGCTTATTACAATATCTAACACCAAGCAGGTTACCTGCTATTTTTTGTTGTTAATCTGTATACATAAAGTGTTTATTGTTACTTTTCAGCTGAGTTTGTTTTAGACTAAAAGAGAAACGGCCATAATCTAACTGGCAAAAAGTAATAGGATTCTGAGCCAGTAAGCATTTAATAGAACATTCTTTATGACAATAGAAATATAACTTGTTATGAACATACACCTTAAATACAAGATAACTGCAGTTAAGAACTAAACATGTTTCGACCATAATTTACTTCATGGTGTTTTTTTTTTTTTTTTTTTTTTGAGACAGAGTCTTGCTAGAGTGCAATGGCTCGAAATCGGCTCGCCCCAACTTCCTCCCAGGTTCAAGCAGTTCTCCTGCCTCAGCCTTCCAAGTAGCTGGGATTACAGGCATGCGCCACCACGCCTGGCTAATTTTGTATTTTTAGTAGAGATGCGGTTTCTCCATGTTGGTCGGGCTGGTCTCGAACTCCGTACCTCAGGTGATCCGCCCACCTCAGCCTCCCAAAGTGCTGGGATTACAGGCGTGAGTCACCGCACCCGGCCCTTCATGGTGTTTTCTTTATCAGACTGTAGTTATCCTATCAGTCATGCTGATTAATTCAATTACCTAAGTCTAGTGCCAATTTGAACCTTCTGAAAATGCAAGTCAGTACTTGAAAAGCACGGTTGTTTTTCCTATCTTTGCCATTTTAGGGATTTCTCTCTTCTTTTAACAAAGATATACATTGTCACTACTTTATGTCAGGTGTATTCTAAGTGCTTTAAAAAATATTAACTTGAGGCCGGGCGTGGTGGCTCACACCTATAATCCCAGCACTTTGGGAGGCTGAGGCGGGCGGATAACCTGAGGTCAGGAGTTCGATACCAGCCTGACCAACATGGAGAAACCCCATCTCTACTAAAACTACAAAATTAGCAGGATGTGATGGCACATTCCTGTAATCCCAGCTACTCGGGAGGCTGAGGCAGGAGAATCGCTTGAACTCGGGAGGTGGAGGTTGCAGTGAGCTGAGATTGGCCATTGCACTCCAGCCTGGGTAACAAGAGCAAAACTACGTCTCAAAAAAAAAAAAAAAAAAAATTGGTTGGGTGCAGTGGCTCACACCTGTAATCCCAGCACTTTGGGAGGTTAAGGTGGGAGGATTGCTTCAGTTCAGGAGTTCAAGACCAGCCTGGGCAACGTTGGCAGACCCCATCTCTACAAAACATACACAAAATTAGCCAGGCATGGTGGGTGGCAGGCACATGTAGCCCCAGCTACTCAGGAGGCAGAGGTGGGAGGATCACTTGAGCCCAGGAGTTGGGAGGCTGCAGTCATTATCATGCCACTGCATTCCAGTCTGGGCAACAGAGTGAGACACTGTCTCAGAAAAACAAAACAAAAAGACTCGTTTAATCATGGCAACTACGGGAAACAAATTCTATTATCCCCATTTTACAGATGAGGATACCAAAGCACAGAGTGATTAAATAACTTACCCAAGATCACACAGATCACAAGTAGAAGGAGGTTAAACCACAATTCAGATAGTCTGGCCTCAGAACCCTTGGGTTTAGCCACTGTGTGCTGTAGATTTATATGTGCCTTGTTGAGTCTATGGTAACTCTTTTGCTGTTGTTGATGTTGAGACAAGGTCTTAACTCTGTCACCAAGGCTGGAGTACAGGTGGTCCTTCCACCCCAGCCTTCCAGATAGCTGGGACTACAGGCATGTGCCACCACACGTGGCTAATTTTTTGTACATTTTGTAGAGATGCGATTTCACCATGTTGCCCATGGCGGGTCTCTTGAACTCCTGGGCTCAAGCGTTCCACCTGTCTTGGCCTGCCCAAGTGCTAGGATTACAGGCATCAGCCACTGTGCCTGGCCTTGTGGTAACTTAATACTAACCTTGCTACTGGCTGTGTTTCCAGGTCTGGGAGAGATGTCTGTAGTAAATAAGCCAAGCATTCTTAATTTCACAGTTTATCATACTATCCTTGAAACACTTTCTCCCGTTTCACTGGCTGTCTCTTCCTCAGTCTCCTTGGCCCCTCTTCCCTTCTTAGGCTGTTATTGCTCAAGATAAAAACCCTTGGAGTCTTACTTACCTCCTCTTTCTATCTTAGGCCTTCCCTTACCCAAATAGTCTCCTCCTAGGCAGCAGCTAATACTTTACCCTGTTGGATTTTTCTGCATAGTATATATTGCTATGTAAAATTACATGTATATTCACTTGACTTGTTAGCTGTATGTTTCCTCTACTATCATATAAGCTTCATGATGGATTTAAACCTATCTTAATTTGGGTTTCAGGTGTTCCTTTTTAAAACCTTTTCCTGCCTTCTGTGAAATTTACTAAATGCTTTTTATTTCACCTTTCCCCTCTAATTTAGATGTTTTACTCTTTAGTTTTATTATTTTAAATAAATTAAAACATACATGCTTAATTTATCAGTGTCTAAAATATAAAATTAATCAAAATGATTGTCTTTCTTCTGGATAACTCAAGGACCTTAGAATGCTTATGCTTTTATTACTTTCTTTGCTCCTCTTTCTCATCTCAGACCTCCATCTGGATCACTGTCCTTCTGCCTAAACCTCCCATGGAGAGGCTCTCCAATAGAGAGATGAGCTGTCTTAGTTTTTTGTGAGTTTGAACAAAACTCTTGAACTCCTCCTCGGGGGAATATGTTCTTTGGCGATCATTGAGGAATGGAAGAACTGAAAAAATGAATGGAAAATTGTCATTTCCTATAACTGAAGGAATCTATATTTCAATTTAGAACATTCCATCATGGGCCAAAATACTCATTTTTTGTGCCACAGTACCCCCTTAATAGAAATATGTGTAAGCCAAAAAAAAGACAGAAGCCATACTTTGGGTTCTGGCACCAAAATTTAGAAGTGTTCCTTTGTTTCAAGTCCAGAGGTTTTTATACCATAGGATAAAGTGCCAGTCAGGTTTTGGATAGGTGAGTATGCCTATCTTTTGCAAAAGGGCAGTTGCAATAGAGGAGGTAGGAAGAAGGGCCAGAATATAGGCAGATCAGTTTCAGTAAAAAGTACATTTGTATGTTGACAGTTCATTCTTTTAAAACTGTTTTGTCCAGGATACCATCAGGAAACTTCTTGGAATGTCTTATACTCCCCCGAGAGTATATATGGCTGAATGTGAAAACACTGAACTGGGGTATAATTTGTGAAACCCACAAAAATGTTCTTGCCAGGTTCTTGGGAAGAACACAGAGACCAGATAGATATATGTAGACTTTTGATTTCATAAGACCAACACAGAACTCTTAAGCATGTAAGTAGCTCAGTAGATTGACATTGAGTGGCAGTTAGATAAACAGTTAAGGAGCTAGCAGATAATCAACAAAACAAGCATTTATTTCTGCAAAACTACTTTGGACGAGCTCACAAATGACTGCCTCATTGGACTAAAGGCTCAAAGGGATCAGAATACTTAAGCCACAAACTCACAACTATAGTTCTCCCTAATACACTGAATACCCATTCTCTCTTAACAAACATAATCACCATGAAAAGCATAACTCTGAATTATGCCAGTGGCGTAGAAGCACCAGGAGACAAAAGTTCTGTAATTACAGTCCAGAGAAAGACTATTGTTATTTCATTTTAAAGCATCATTGAGTTTTAGGAAGTGAAATAAAAACAGGCCGGACGTGGTGGCTCATGCCTGTAATCCCAGCATTTTGGGAGGCCAAGACGGGCAGATCACTTGAGGTCAGGTGTTTGAGACCAGCCTGGCCAACATGGTGAAACGCCGTCTCTACTAAAGATACAAAAATTAGCCAGGTATGGTGGTGCATGCCTGCAATCCCAGCTACTTGGGAGACTGAGGCAGGAGAAACACTTGAATCGAGGTGGAGGTTGCAGTGAGCCAGCCTGGATCACACAATTGCCCTCCAGCCTGGGCGACAGAGCAAAACTCCATCTCAAAAAAAAAAAAAGAAAATAAGAATTATCTTTTATAAACAGATGGCTTAACTGCCAGGGTACACAGGAGAATCATCAAAAGAGCTAGAGTAAATGCACATATCCAAGCCCCATCACCAACTGACTAATGCAGAATCTCCAGGGTGATTCTGTTGCCCAACCGTGGTTAAAGACCACTGCTTTAGGGGATTTATTTCTAGAGAATCTGTGGGGGTCAAGACATCCTGAAAAGAATAATGTCACATATAACCAATATTACCAGCTTTACCAAGTATACTATACTGTGGACCGTTTTAATAAAGGCTCCATTACCTTAAATATAGGGGCAGAGCCAGGGTCTGTGTTCTTAGCAATGCTTCTGTGGTACAATTGTTTAAGAGTAATTGCATGGCTGGCCCGAAGGTAGTGAGTTATCTCAACCGTTTGTTCACAGTCAGGAGTTTGATATGAAACTCCTTGTTCTACTTTCTCCCCTTCTCACTACTATGCTTGACTAGTCTTTAAAAAAATTTTTTTTAAAAAGAATAACTGCAGACCAGGCAGCATTCAGAATATTTGCCTATTTCTTAGTTTTGCTGAGACTATTAAATAAACAAGTCCCTAACGAGGCCCCAATAGTTAAGGACTGCAAGTCTGAAACCCTGTAGAATGTAAAGTGAAATTTTAATGTTAATTTTAGTGTAAGAAATATATTTGCTGGTTTTAATTGTTCAAGATTAGATAAGGGGAAAAGAGTAGGGGGAGGGGAATCATATGGACTAAACTGGAAAGCTCTTTGAAAACTAAGTCAGCTCTAAGCTCCCACTGTCTCCTCTGGCTTATATGATCTCTTCATATTGTGTCTTCCTCTCTCATCTTTGGAGGGCATCCAATTGGACTGGAAAAGTAAACATATAATGCAGACCATCTTTATACCTGGTTCAGACATTAATTGTTTGGCTCCATTTGGCTAGAGTAGCAGAACCGGTTTCACTCCAGCACACGGACTACTTTCATAGTAGTGGTAAAGCAGTGTAACAGGCACACGTTGAGATTTTGTAAGCTGCCCAGTGTATTTCGATTGTTAAATATGTTTGGTGATGAAAACCCTGGAAACTTCTATTGACCAATCAGTCTGCCCAAGGAATCTTTTCAGTTGATCTTCAGTAATATTCATTAGCCTTTCAGCCTGATCTTTGGCTCATAAATTTCAAGGTATGATGATGGAAGCTCAAGCAATGTTCCTATCTGTAATTATATTAAACCAAACAAGGTAAATATGAACTCAATGTCAGAAACAAGTAACGTCTGGATACCTACATTATAACTAAGGGGCACTAAGTTGCAATTATTGCATCAGAGATTTGGGAACTAGGAACATTTTAACCCATTTTGTGAAAGCTCAGGAATGAAGATATTCTTCCTTCGAAATACTTAGACATGTCTTAGTTACCTTGGGCTGCCATAACTAAATACCATAGACTAAGTTAAACAACAGAAATTAATTTTCACACAGTTCTGGAGGCCCCAAGGTCAGGGTGCCATCATCATGGTGTTCTGCTAAGGGCTCTCTTGTGGCTTGCAGAAGGCCACTTTCTCTCTGTGTACTCATATGGTCTTTCCTTGGATTAAGACCCCACCCTTATGACTTAATTTAAACTTGATTACCTCCCCAAGGCCCCATCTCAAATACCATCACACCAGCGGTTAGGACTTTAACATTAAATTTGGGAGGGTGGGCACATTCAGTCCATAACAGGAATCAAGATATTTTTCCTGTAAAATGCTCTCGCAAAATTAATGTGTATCCTTTATCACATGCCTTCGTTATTTCTTAATGTAACACACATTTCTTTGCAGTATTTTCATTTGGGAATACATTTCAGATCACCAAACATATTTCTGTATCATGGGGCTTCTTTAAAGGGCTTGAAAACTTTTCAGGAGAACAACAAATACCCCTCTCCCCTATATTTTTGACTCAGGAGAGGTGAGGAGGGTAGCAGGGGAAAGCTAGGATCCTTAGTCAGATTTCTCGGCCATATTCTTTCTTTCTGCTGTTTCCTGTCTTTTCTTGTTGTTTAGAGACCTTCTCTTCTTTATAAACTTCTTCGATCTCACCCTCTCATATTCTGAGCAATAAAGGGTAAGTAAAGAAAAAACCCTGGATTACCAAGAAGGGCATTTCAAAAGTATTATCCTGACTGGGTGTGGTGGCTCATGCCTGTAATTCCAACATTTTGGGAGGTCAAGGCGAGAGAATTGCTTGAGCTTGGGAGTTCGAGACCAGCCTGGGCAACACAGTGAGACCTTGTCTCCACACACACAAAAAACTAACAAATTAGCTGGACGTGATGGCACGCGCTTGTAGCCTCAGCTACTTTGGAGGCTGAAGTGGACGGATTGCTTGAGCTTGGCAGGTCGAGACTGCCGTGAGCAGTGATCGCACCACCTGCACTCTAGCCTGGGCCGCAGAGTGAGACTCTGCCTCAAAAACAAAAGTATTATCCCTTTTACTTTTAATCAATACGTTAATGCAAATTATTCATGAAATGCTACATGAAATGTGGCCAAGACAATCTGATGAGTTGGCAAATTCTTTTGGAATAACGATGTGATTGCCTCCATGCATTCATTGTATTCACGTATTGCTAATGGAAGTTTTACACTGACAAAAGTTTGGGACATACTTTTTGGTAATAATGGCTTAAATAGTTAAAGTAGTGTCTGTATTGCAGGACTTCTCAGAGTCTTTAATGACCATTGTGAATTTCCAAGCTGGGGCTATGTGCTCTGTAAGCATTTCCCGAACACATGTGGCCATAGAACCATTTTTTGTAAAGGATGTGTTAGTAGTCTTTTGCTGGTAAGTAATAGAAACTAACCTGAGCTAACCTTATCAACAAATAATGTTTATTTGGAAGAACAATGGGTGTATTGTTCAATCTGTTGAATTGAACTACCAAGCCCCAGGAAGAACAGGAAGCTATTGGAAACCTTGCAATTAAATGTTGTAACATTTCACCTTGATCTTTGTTTGCAGTCAAATTTGACATCCAGTTTTACTTTTTCTTTCCATTTTTGCTTTTGATCTACATTATGATCCTTTCAGTTATTACAAACCTTCATTAAAGCATGTTGCATACAAAGTTAGTGGCATTTTAGGCTAAGAAGGGATAAAGCAGAGAATGGGAGTATTCTCTCCAAGGATCACACCTCCTCTGATTTTAACCTGATGATGACGACGTTGTGTTAAAGGAAATCTTAGAATCCCCCCAGTAATCAACAGAAGTGATCAGAGGCCCCATCTGAGTCGGGGTTTGGAGACTTAAAGGGACTAAACAGGAGTGGTTCTGAGAAGAAACTAGGCAACAATGTAGAATTAGACCTTAAAACAAATTGACTCTCAAATAAGCTGGAGGAAAGTGACTCATGAGATAGGAGAGGCATTCCCTTGGCATACACAGTGACTCCCTATAGCTCTGTGAGTCGAACATCCCTAATCTGAAAATCCAAAATGCTCCAAACTCTTAAACTTTTTGAGCACCAAATGACACCACAAGTGGAAAATTCCTCACCTGACCTCATGCAATTGGTTGCAATCAAGAGTTAGACACAAAACACACTGTTTATTCACCATTCCCAAGGGGTTACAGTGCACAGTAACTTTTCAATCAAAACACAGAATTGTAGGTGGAAACTGAGAGCCTGTCATTGTTTGTGATTGCTGTTGTTTAATGGATGATACAGGTGTTCTGGTGGTGCTATTGTGTCACTTAGTTACCCTGAACACATTTTTTCACCATATTAGTGGTATGTCTATTTTTTACTAAGTACTTATATGTGAATAAGTATAAGAAAATGATTGCTTATTGGTTGCATATCAATTCAAAGTCAGGAATGATGGTGATGCCAAACAACAGGTGACTGTCCATATGGGTGGCTGAGATAGTGATACCTTTGCTTTCTGATGGTTCAATGTACATCAACTTCATATATGCACAAACCTTGCTTCATACACAAAATTATTTAATATACTGTATAAAATTACCTTCGGGCTATGTGTATAAGATGTATATGAAACATAGGTGAGGAGTTTTACCTTTAGACATGAGTCTCATCCCCAACATATCTCATTATGTATATGCAAATATTCCAGAATCTGAAAAAATTCAAAATCTGAAACACTTTTGGTCTCAAGCATTTCAGTTAAGGGATACTTAACCTGTAAATGCTCCCTGGAGTAGAAGAGGTAGACTTTACTTGGCAGGGAGGGAATAGGGAAGTTGGGTTGGTTTCTTGGTGTAAAAAGGTCTGGAGGTGAATAGAAAGGCTTTCTCTGGGCCGGGTGTGGTAGCTCATGAGACCATCCTGGCTAACACAGTGAAACCCTATCTCTACCAAAACTACAAAAAATTAGCTGGGTGTGGTGGCGTGCGCCTGTAGTCCCAGCTGCTGGGGAGGCTGAGGCAGGAGAATGGCGTGAACCCGGGAGGCGGAGCTTGCAACGAGCCCAGATCGCGCCACTGCACTCCACACTCCAGCCTGGGTGACAGAGCGAGACTCCGTCTCAAAAAAAAAAAAAAAGTCTTTCTCTGAGGTGAGAGAAGACTGAATGATTTTAAGCTTCATTATTTGCACCCTTCAGGGTGTGGGTATCAATAGGAACATAACTATTTGTAGGTATTGTGAGTAAATTGTTGTGATTGATGTGAAAGATTACTTTTGGGGACTAAAGGAGTTCATAGACTAGAGGAATAGAGTAGGGTGAGATTGTGCAGGCCTTAAAAATTGAGCTGAGAAGTTTATATTTAATGCTATAGGTCAAATACTTGTAAAGCAATGGAACCCATTCTTTCAGCCTAATTTTATTCTGAAGTACACAGTGTAGAACAGTTAGAGCAGAACTTTTGCTATTAAAATAGGTGCATGGTGAGCCTCCCATCTTCCCGCCTTGGCAGGCCCAAAGAGGACACCACAGATCTTCTGATGTTCAGAGGTGCTTAGTTTGAAAAATTGCCATTTGTAGGCTCTTGGACAGGGGAGTAGAATGAGTAGAGTAATATTTGAGAAGAGTTTAGTGGAATGAGATTTTCTAAGATGACCTGGAGACTAAGAAGCTGGAGGCTTGGGAGACTGGAAATTTTCTATTGTGCTAATCCAAGCTTGAGGTGATGAAGACTACACAGTCCAAATTTCCTGTTGCTGCTGTAACAAATTACCACAGCCTTGATGGCTTAAACAATACAAACTTCTTACCTTGCAGTTCTTTAGGTCAGAAGTCCAACATGGGTATCACTGGACTAAAATTAAGATGTTGGGAAGGCTGCCCTCCCTTCTAGAGGCTCTGAGGGAGAATCCATTTTCTTGCTTTTCCCAGCTGCTGGGCTGCCTGCATTCCATGCTTTGTGACCTCCTTCTTCCATCTTCCTCGCCAACGCAGCAGGTTGCATTCTTCTCATGCTGCCACTGCCACCTCTCTGGTTCTCTGTCCACAGCTGAGAAAGTTTCTTCTGTTTCAAGACTCATGTGATTAGAGTGGCACCACCCAGATTATCCAGGATAATCTCCCCATCTCAAGGTTGGTGACCTTAATCACATCTGCAAAGTCACCTTTGCCATGTAAGGTAATAATATTCATAGTTCTGGGGATCTGAGTGTGGACATCTTTGAAGGCCATTTTTCTGTCTACCACAAGACTTAAAACAGATATTTTAAACAATAAATAGGACTTCCCTTTTAGCGGAATTGATGGCTCAGTAAGTCAATTTGATATGGAAATAGGGTAGAATAGGTGGAAGAAGATATTGAGATGAATTATTGGTGATTTGGGTAATTTTACCCCTTTTTAATCATTGTAAGACTTGTGAAGGTCTCTGTATGCCTGCTTGCTGCCTTTAGAGAAACAGCCCTGTAGTCATGAAAGCAGTAATCTGAGTGTCTTGGGAGAGCTTTCAGATCTGGTATCAATAAGCCTTTCAAACGCAGGCCTGATCTGTTTCTGAGTGTCCCTAGGGATGGACTTACTTTCCCACCTTCCCCAAGAACACTAGTGCCTCTAGTTGGCTCCCAGTTGCTAGGGTGGCAGAGAGGGCATTTTCCTCCCTCTTCTCTCCTTCCCCTTTACAAACCCCATCTCAATCAGTCTGATTTCCCGGATGGAGCAAATGGGGCCAGGGAACAAGATATGATGAATGATTGCCAAAGTGCAGTAGAAGATGGCTTTGGGATTGCACTGGAATTGGTAAATGGAGATCCTGGTGTCCACTGCGTAGGTGATTTGGGTGCTGGTGAAGGTTGTGGCAATCATTCTGAGCAGAATGTGCCTGTGAGAGCCTTTCTCTACTATTGGGGGTAATTCCAGGAGAAAGGATGCCTAGTTAACACACTACCTTATATGATTTTGATCGCTTTATTTCTCAGTCTCATTGGTTGCACCTGATTTCCTCCATGACCTTATACAACGATTGTATAATTTTTTCTACTGGTAGCACATGATTTTTCCAAATTAAAAAAAAAGAAAAAGGTTATACTTTTCATCTATGCCTGTGTAAACAAACCCAGTAGTTACTATAACTCAAATTGCTGCTGAAACTCTCCATATTTTAATGTGCACACTGTTGCACTTGTTACTAAACGTCTGCATATATACTGGGAAGCTAATCCTGAATTAGGAAACTGAAAAACTGATTAAAATAAAATTGGGCCAAGTCCATGGTTTTTATATTCATAAGATTCAAATTTTCTGTGAGGAAATGTGCAATATGAATTGAATTATCTTACAGAGTAATAACAACAACAACAAAAAGGAAACTTAAGCAATGGCAAAATATGGGTATCTGTGCAGGGAGATGTATGAATTCCGCTTGTGGTTTCGGATGATTATGATTCCGTATTCTGCCCCGGTGAAACAACCTTTACTTACTAGACTGCACAAACTGAATTCTCTTTAGTCTAAAGTGGGTATTATCCAGTTCTCCTATAGAAATGTTTTCTCAAATTTTAGAATTTTACCAAAATAATTTTTCCACTGAACTTTGAAGACAGCATTATTAATCTTCATAAGTGTTTTAATCACTTTCCTGATTGCCTTTAGGACAAAAGAGCAGTTGTAAATGTTCAAAAAAAAAAAAAAGTCAGGAAGGTGAGAGTTCATTATTTCTGTGCTTATAGGCATAGGCTAGGTGAAACTGAGTATTAAGGAAATCATGTAGAAAATTCAAGCCTCTGCATTTTCTTTTAGTAAATTGTAATAATTGGACTATCCCTAACACACCTTTCTTTGTTCCCTCCAGGCCCACCCACTCTCTGTCCCTTTACACCTTGTTCTCTGTCCAGGTGATGCTGACCTGTATGGGCATCACCAACAAGCTCCTTTGTCTTCTGGCTTCCATTTGGGTTAGGACAATGGACAGCCCCAGCAGGAGACCAGAGGGAGAAGGGCGGGTAAGGTCAGGTGGGCGTTATACCTCTACTGAACACCACTGCTCTTATCAAGTCGCCCTGTCTTCCAAGCTCTAGAAATGATGTTCTCCCCTTTTCTCTTCGGACCTTGCGAAGGGAAGAGCATCGCATTATTCCCAGCTTGTAGGTACTGGACTCTCCCTTGTGGTTTTGGGTTTCCATCTCTTGCCCACATCTTTATGAATAGTCCCTTCAGTAAACCCTCCACAAGTTATCCTAATTTGACTGTGTTCTCTGTTTCCTACTGTGACCCACACAAAGACAGAATCCGGTTCTTCCAGCCCTACTAATTCTGTATCTAAACAAATCTAAATTATTCTCGCATTCTGAGGCCACCATCATCTCTTACCGGGACTGGTTTTTTGTTTTGTTTTGTTTTGTTTTTGTTTTTGTTTTTATTTTGAGATAGAGGTCTTGTTCTGTCACCAGGCTGGAGTGCAGTGGCGCAATCTTGGCTTACTGCAACCTCCGCCCCCCAGGTTCAAGCCATTCTCTTGCTTCAGCATCCCAAGTAGCTGGGACTACAGGCATGCAACACCACACCCGGCTAATTTTTGTATTTTTAGTAGAGACGAGGTTTCACCATGTAGTCCAGGATGGTTTCTATCTCCTGTCCTCGTGATCTGCCCGCCTCGGCCTCCCAAAGTGCTGGGATTACAGGCGTGAGCCACCACACCTGGCTACCGGGACTATTAACTAACTTCCCTGCTTTCACCCTTTATGGCTTAAAATCTTCTAAAGGTTTCCCATCACACATGTAATAAATCCCCAATTCCCTGTCATGGCCCAAGGCCCTGCATGATCAGACTGTTATTGTTCAACTTTCTCTTGAGTCACACTCATTTGCTAAGTTCCAGAACATCTCAAGTCCTCTCTTGCCTGGGGGCTTTTGCCCATGGTGTTCATTCTGCCTGGTCTGTTCTACTCTCTATTCTTCACATGGGTAGCACCATCAAAGACAAAAACCGAATAAGTAAGGAGATTGATTTTATTTTGGCTATTGCAATAGGGAAAACGCCCCAGATTTGAAGATTAGAGTATGTATTTATTTTCTATTACTGCTGTAAAAAATCATCACAAAATTGTGACTTAAAACAATAGAAATTGATTCTCTTACAGTTCTGGAGGCTAGAATTCCAAAATGAGTCTTCTGTGCCTAAAAATCAAGGTGTCTCTGGTGCCATATTGCCTCTGGAGAGATGCAGATTCTCTAAGGGAGAATCTGTTTTCTTGCTTTTTCCCATGTCTAGAGCTGCATTCCTTGGCTCATGGCCCCTTAATCTTCAAAACCGGCAGTGTAGCATCTTCTATCTGACCCTTCTTCTCTCTGCTTCCATCACATGATTTTCTGCTTATAGTCAAATGTCCCTCAGCTTCCCCCTTACAAAGATACTTGTGCTTATGCATGTGGTGCTTAATACCTAGGTGATGGGTGGATCGGTGCAGTAAACCACCATGGCAAGTGTTTACTTATGTAACAAACCTGCACATCCTGTACCTGTATCCCAGAATTTAAAATAAAATAAAGTAAAGTAAAATAAAATTTAAATTAAAAAAAAACCTGTGCTTATATTTAGGACCTAGCCAGATAATCCAGGATGATTGCCTCATCTCAAGATTCTTTATCACATTTGCAAAAGCCCTTTTTCCATATAAGGTAAAATTCACAGATTTCAGGGATTAGGACCTGGATATCTTTAGGGGCTATTATTCAGCTTACTACAGTGTATCTAGCAGGATAGTTTTGTTTTAGATTTTTTTTTTGTCTGTTTGTTTTTTTTGAGACAGCGTCTTGCTCTGCCGCCCAGGCTGGAGTGCAGTGGTGTGATCTCAGCTCACTGTAACCTCCGCCTCCTGAGTTCAAGCAATTCTCCTGCCTCAGCCCCCTGAGTAGCTAGGATTATAGGCACCTGCCACCATACCCGGCTGATTTTTTTGTATTTTTAGTAGAGGCTGGTTTCGCCATGTTGGCCAGGATGGTCTCAAACTCCTGACCTCAAGTGATCTGCCCACCTTGGCCTCCCAAAGTGCTGGGATTACAGGTATGAGCCCCCACACCTGGCCTTGTCTTAGATTTTTATAGGGAAGAGTAGACAAGTTATAGGTGGAGTAAATTTAAAGTTGGGATTGTTTATTTCTGTGTCTAGTTAGTTTCATGAGGACAAACCTAATCTCAGCTAATTATCCATGAGAAAGAGTAAAGTTAGAAGGTGTCTGTCTGATCTTATTTGCGGGCTCAGTTTAAAGGGGAAAAGTCTGGGTTTGACCTTTTCACAGGTAAACAAAGGAATCATCTACAGTCTTGTAGGACTCCTGAGAAAGAGTTGGCAGTGTCTTGTCTAAGTCATATAGGGAATAGTGGTTCATTTCAGTTAGCCATTTCTAGAACACAGAAAGTTGGGGAGACTTGTTAACGATTTCTGTGTTCCAGGAGCACAGGGCTCCGGTAAAGTTCAACATTGTCAGCACCTTCTGATCCTTATGTGTTTTTCATAGACACCCTCACTGAGTACCCTAATAAAGTACTACTATTTCCATTATTCTCTGTCATACTGATACAGAACAGCTGGGCTCCTGGCTAAACCCCCCCCCCCACCCCCCACCCTTAAGCCTGGAACCACTGCCCTAAGTGAAAATAGCTGACCCTGTTTTTCCTGCCCAAATGTTACTTTTTTGGCCTGCCACGCCCCTATCCTGTTGACATAAAAAGACTTCAACTGCCAGTGCAACACAAGCAGCGGAGCGGTGGGGATACAAGCTGCTGAGCATCAAGACTACGGATAGATGTGGCTAACTTCAGTCAGCGTGGCTTCACGGAAAGATCACCTTCTTCCCACACCCATCCCCTTTCCAATTCCTTATCCTGCTGAGAGGCACTTATATTGCCTAGTAAAATCCTCCGCATGCACCAACCACCCTTCTATTCGTTCTTGTGGACTGATTCTTCCTGGATGCCCGTGTGCGTGCAGAGAGGGCAGGGGCTTGGATGCTGCTACAGGGCCTGCACAGAGCGTGCTTCTGCCAGAGAGGAGTAATGGGCCAGTTCCAGCGTTCGTCTTCGGTTGCTGCACTCACTTGCTCGCAGTCACCCTCTTGGGAGGAGTGGCCGACAGTGGGCTGAGCGAAAGGAGCCTCTCCAGTTACCGCCCACAAAGGGCGTCAAGGTCAACAGTTATCCTGTCTCAGTACCTTCTCTTTATTTCCTTCACAGTATTTTTCACAATTTGTAATTATTATGTGTAACTTGTTTTCTTGTCTGTCTAAACCTTTAACTTTTTGAGGGCAGGGAATGTGGATGCCAATATCTTAAGAGCTCAGAACAGTTTATCTTTGTGTCTTTACAGCCAGACACATTTTTGTTGAATCAATTGACAAAAGAACTGACACCAGATGGCCAATCAACTCAAGAGAAAGTAAGTATAATAGTGAACTAAATAAGGATAAAAATGACAGTGATTGAAAAAAGAGAGGCTGGGCAAGGTGGCTCACGCCTATAATCCCAGCAGTTTGGGAGGCCGAGGTGGGTGGATCACAAGGTCAGGAGATTGAGACCGTCCTGACCAACGTGGTGAAACCCTCTCTCTACTAAAAATAAAAAAATTAGCTTGGCGTGGTGGCGTGTGCCTGTAATCCCAGCTACTCTGGAGGTTGAGGCAGGAGAATCGTTTGAACGGGAGTGGGAGGTTGCAGCGAGCCAAGATTGCACCATTGCACTCCAGCCTGGGCAACAGGGCGAGACTCCGTCTCAAAAAAAAAAAAAAAAAAGAGAGTGAGGCTGGGTGCAGTGGCTCATGCCTGTAATCTTAGCACTTTGGGAGGCCAAGATGGGCAGATAACTTGAGATTAGTTCAAGACCAGCCTGGCCAACATGGTGAAACTCCATCTCTGCTAAAAATACAAAAATTAGCTGGGCATAGTGGTGCATGCCTGTAATCCCAGTAATCCCAGCTACTTGGAAGGCTGATGCGTGAGAATCGCTTGAACCCAAGAGGCGGAAGTTGCAGTGGGTTGAGACGTGCCACTGCAGTCCAGCCTGGGTGACAGAGTGAGACCCCATCTCAAAAAAAAAAAAAAAAAAAAAAGAGTCGGAAATCCCAGGCAGCAGGATGAGCATATTCAGAGCCCTGGAGAGTACAGAGTGTGTGGTGTGTCAGGGCATAGGTGGTGTGGAAGGGCCCTGAGCAGGGCAGAATGTGGCTTCATAGTGAGTCAGAGACCAGACCACAAAGGAGTTTCATACTTGCCATGTCCCTTCAGTGCCCTGTATTAATTCATCCTTCCAACAAGTATCTGTTGAATGTGTTCCATGTGCCAGGCACTGGTCTAGACTTTGAGGATATAGCAGGGAACAGAACACACAAAATAAGTCTGACAACAGATAGAAGATGTGATTCAAATGAACAGTGCCGAGAGTTAAGGAGAAAAGTAAAGCAGGGAGGGAGGTATGGGATTTAGACTTCTGATTTCAGAGAGAGAAGCCAGGGAAGACCTCAGTGAGAACATGCTATTTGCTGAGTGTGGGGCTGGGGGCTGGGGGTTGTTTTACCTAACTTGATGGAAGCGATATCTTGGGGAAGGGCATTCCAGGCAGAGGACACAGCAGGCACTAAGGTCCCAGGGTACAAACTCACCTGTAAGAAGGCCAGTGTGGTCTGAACAGTGACAGAGGAGGGCATACAGTTGTAGGAGTTGAAGTAACAGAAATAGGTGGATGGGGTGCAGGGGTAGGGCCTTGTAAGCTCTTGTAAGGACAGTGGCTTTTCCATGGACTGAAATGGGAAGCCATTAGAAGATTCTGGTAACAGGAATGACAATCTCTAGTTTACTTAGCAGGATTGCTTGGGTTGCTATGAGGCAGAGGAGGAGTAAGGCCTGATGTGGAAAGACCCTTGAGAAGGCTCCTGCAGTGATCCAGGTGAGAAATGGTCCAGTGGCAACATGGGTCAGAGAGACAGAAGTGGAGATGGTGATGAGTAGATTCTGGATATATTCTGAAGCCAGTAGGATTTGCTGATAAATCAGATGTGTGTGTGAGAGTCAAAGTGACTCCAAGATTCAGGGCAAGGATAGCATTGTCATGTATGGAGATGAAGGAAGAGTGTTAAAGAGTACCGTTGGGAAGGAAGAGTAAGAGCTCAGTTTTGGACACATTAAGTCAAAAGTGCACAAGTAATACTTTTTCTTTTAGTAGAATTCATTTTGTAAATGTATCTTTGAGCATTAGGAAATCATAGTATGGTGACCTGTTTCCAATGTGCATGTTGTGTTAGCATCTGGAGTTGTTTAATATTTTTTTTTGTATTTGTTTTTGTTTTTTGAGACAGAGTCTTGCTCTGTCTGTCCAGGCTAGAGTGCAGTGGTGCAATTACTTACTGCAACCTCCGCCTCTAGGGCTCAAGCGATCCTTCCCACCTCAGCCTCCCAAGTCGCTGGGACTACAGGTATACACCACCACACCTGACTAATGTTTGTTATTATTATTATTATTTTTTTTGTAGAGACAGGGTTTCACTGTGTTGCCCAGACTGTTCTCGAACTCCTGAGCTCAAGCTATCCTCCTGCCTCGCCTTCCCAAAGTGCTGGGATTACAGATGTGAGCCACCGTGCTCAGCCTAACATCTTTTAATACCTGTTATTTCTTACTCCCCTGAACTTCTCACTTTGCCTGAGAATAATTTTACCACCTCTTTGTTGGGCAGAAGTACAATAGGAACATCAGAAAGTGCAAATACATAATAACAGAGAAGTCAGTCTCTTTTTCTTCATCTCTTGGGCATCCAAAAGAGCAGATGATCCAGATTTGGAGGTCTGGGAAAGCAATGCTGTGTGAGAACAGGGGGTTGCATGACAACAGAGGATTGGGCTTGAGCCCCCAGGGTCTGCAGCCAAGTCTCACAGTTTGGCAGTTACTCATGCCTTTCTCTCAAAAGTCAGCTGCTGAGTTTTGCCCCATACTACCCTCTGCTGCAATGCATCTTCCAGGCTGAGGAGGAAATTAGTCTTCTTGTCCCAGTTGTCATTGCTTGTTACCTTCTCTGAAGCAATGACATTCATGACCGGGTTCTTGGCCTCAACCTCTGAGAAGTTCTCCTTTCTGCATTCCTCATCTTAAATTACTTAACCTGAAAATAGACTGTTTAAATCTTACACTAGAGCTCCATATACTCTACTTAACTGCAGAAAGAGTCAGTCTATGTAAATTAATTTTCCAGATAACTGAAGCTTAGCCATCTTTTGATGCCAGCCGTGTGGACGAGAATTTTTCTGAGGGTGAATTGCAATGCAGGTACCCTTGCTTTCTTAACCAGGATACATGGAACAAAATTGAGCTTCTCTGCCGTTAGTCTGTCCTCTTACAAAGTAATGATGTCCTCAGGCTCTACTGGGGTATGTAGAATCTGTGTCTCTCACATTTTTGACCTCAGATTGCTGCAATTTTGTGCCTTATATTTCCTTTGTTAAAAGTTTTTGATGTTTTGCTGCATTATCCCTGGTGTCACTTATGGCTAGTTACTGCTCATTTAACATTTTGTTGACTGGAAAACAATGTAACTAGAATTGTGTGCAAATGTTCTGTATGGAAACACCATTTTAGTACTTGAGGATCTCTGAGGTCTTTTTCAGATTTAATTTATTTTTATGGTTCTAGATATCCCTCCAAATGAATATGATCTATTGTGCATGCACAGAGAGTGGAACTTTTTGGGGGACACTTCATGGACCATTTCTAACTTATGTAACTCCCAGCTTGGCTCTTAGTAGCTGATATATATGATCTCTAGAAATGTGAGATAGCAATGTTGAAGGCAGGATTCTAAGATGGCCTGTGAGTCCTCCTCTTGGGTCTGGGAGGGACCTGTGAGTATGGTGGGGTGCCTCTCTAATTATTAGCTTACTTTATAAGAAAGAGATGAAAATTTTTGCAGATATAATTAAAATCCTTAATCTGTTGACTTTAAGTTCAATTTTTTTTTTTAGATGGAGTCTTGCTCCCGTTGGGCAGGCTGGAGTGCAGTAGAGCAATCTTGGCTCACTGCAACCTCTGCCTCCCACGTTCAAGCAATTCTCTTGCCTCAGCCTCCTGAGTAGCTGGGATTACAGGCACGGGCCACCATGCCCAGCTGATTTTTATATTTTTAGTAGAGATGGGGTTTTACCATGTTGGCCAGGCTGATCTCTAACTCCTGACCTCAGGTGATCCACCAGCCTCTGCCTCCCAAAGTGCTAGTATTACAGGTGTGAGCCACCATGCCCTGTCTTTAAGTTCAATCATAAGGGAGATTGACTAAAGTGGGCCTGACTTAATCAGGTAAGCCCTTTAACAGAGGGTCTAGAGTTTAAAGATTTCTCCCTGGTGGCCTTAAAGACGCAAGCTGTCATGAGTTCTATAGCAGCAAGAAAATTAATACAGCTGCCATCCACTTGAGCTTGGAAGAGGATCCTGAACCTCAGAGGAGACTGTAGCCCTAGCTAAAACCTTGATTTCAGTATAGTAAGATCCTGAGCAGAGAACCCAGTTAAGATATGTCTGGCCAGCCATAGGGCTCACACCTGTAATCCCAGCACTGTGGGAGGCCGAGGCAGGAAGATCATTTGAGGCCAGGAGTTCTAGACCAGCCTGGGCAACATGGCAAGACCTTGTCTCTACAAAAAATAAATAAAATAAAATAAAATAAAAGATATGCCTGTACTCTCAACCCATGGAAACTGTGAAATAATGAATGGGTACTGCTTTAAACCACGGAGTTTGTGATAATTTATTATGCAGCAGTAGAAAATTAATACACATCCCACTTGGGTTTTGTGTTTAAAAGGATGAAAGAACATACTATACTCGTAATGCATAGATTCACACAATTCAGTCACATTATAATAATTACCCTATCCTACTATGGGTAATATCAATTCTGAATTTTATTTGGCCCAGAAAATAAAACTCAGAACCTATTAAGATCATACTTGGCTGAGTATGGTGGCTGCTGCCTGTAATCCCAGCATTTGGGGAGGCTGAGGTGGGAAGATTGCTTAAATGTGGGAGTTTGTGACCTGCCTGGGCAACAAAGTGAGACCCCATCTATACAAAAAGGAATAATAAAAAAAAAAATAGTTCAGCATGGTGGCTTGCACCTGTAGTCCCAGCCACCTCGGAGGCTGAGGTGGGAGGATCACTTGAGCCCAGGAGTTCGGAGGCTTCAGTGAGCTATGATTGCGCCACTGCACTCCAGCCTGGGCAACAGAGACTCTGTCTCCAGACAAAACAAAACAAAACACAGCACAAGATTATACTTGTCTATTCCTGAGTTTCAGAAAGTAAAATATGCAATATGAACCTACTGACCTAAATAATGTCTGCAGGGCTATAGTAGTAAATCTGATGCAGTATTTCTCTATCACTTTCTCCACCCAAGAAAGAGGCATATATATATTTTAAAAGATCTCATGTTTAAAAAAAAAAAACTAAAAACCTAAGCTTATCAGTAGGTATGTGATGGGGTCAACTTTTTCTTTTTACAGTGACATTTTAGTTGCTCACTTATTTTACAAATAAGCACAACACAATAATGATGGTATAATATCTTATATTTTTGAGTGTTAGAAATTTTTTTTTTTTTTTTTTTTTTTTTTTTTTTTTTTTTTTTTTTTTTTTATTATACTTTAGGGTTTTAGGGTACATGTGCACAATGTGACAATGTGCAGGTTTGTTACATATGTATCCATGTGCCATGTTGATTTCCTGCACCCATTAACTCGTCCTTTAGCATTAGGTATATCTCCTAATGCTGTCCCTCCCCCCTCCCCCCACCCCACAACAGTCCCCGGAGTGTGATGTTCCCCTTCCTGTGTCCATGAGTTCTCATTGTTCAATTCCCACCTATGAGTGAGAACATGCGGTGTTTGGTTTTTTGTCCTTGCGATAGTTTACTGAGAATGATGGTTAATTGCAGACCCACAGACAGTAAGAGGCATAC